>NC_056751.1:301552323-301657323 GCF_019279795.1 Protopterus annectens
TTTCTACAGAGACAGTTATAAAAGAAATGATAGATGTTGACTGTATTGTCGTCCACTTTGATCCACAGTTAATTGGGATCTTTTTATTAGCATGGACTCGTTTACAGTGACCATCTAAGTTCTGTTAGTACATGGTTCAGTTATGCAACCACACTAGGACCCATTACATGTCTTCATAATTCTGTCAATAAATGATTCTGTAGTACAGTGTCTAATGCGTTCTAAACAGTTACTCACATTAGAGCACTGATGATATAGAATCTTTCCGGGAATCTTTCACAATCCTCATGGAAAACAGTATTGTCCAGAATTGCTGCTGTCACCTTAAATAGCATTGCAGAAAGGGTAAAGAAAGTTGAACAACTTTACTTGTTTAAAAATCTCTCAAATAACATATTAATTAAATGCAGCTTCTTCTGTGATACTGATTGACTTCACTAACAATGATTGCAGCAGCCACAAAAGCAACTCTTTGAAAATATATTAAGAACCATGATTGTGAGGCTAGTTACTAGGATTGCTACCAATCAGATATCGCTTGTCTTCTACTATAGTCACATTATTGCTCTGAATTCATCAATGTTTTCTAATTTTGCATTACGCTTTCTTGGTCTTGTGTGTTATTTTGCTTGACTTAATATTTACTGTCTGCATATAGTATTTGTTACTATTTTTATGGTCAGCACATTCTGTTCTTTTAGGCTTTGTTTGTTGTCATAGCCTACATGGCCTGGGTTGTGAGTCAAAAGGTTCCGCTGACCAATTCACTTAGTTGGTTAATAAATGTTAAACAAATAAACAAATACGATGTTTTTCTGACAATGTCTGCAATCCCTCTTTTGGTCTTCTCTTCTAGCTGCCCAGGTAAAGAACTGATCTACTTCAGCACTGTTTGAACTTATGGCTGACATGATCCTCTTGATGTTGTTCATGGCTGCATTGGATGTTTTACCTCAGTGATCTCCCACTGTTCAGCATACCTTTCTTTTGCAATGATTATGCGATGTTCTATCTGGCAGAAGTTAAAAATGTCAAGTCATTAATAAGCAGAAGTTAAAAATGTCAAGTCATTAATAAGAAGCTGTGTGTTTATCACAAACTTTACCTTCCTACCATCAGTGTTATGAAAAGTTAAGTGAGTGGTTTTAAACTTCTCTGTTCCATCACACCCCACTGTCTTGTGTACCATTAACCTTCTGAAGCTCTCCCAGAAATACTACTTTAGTCAATCAGCTGCCATTGGCTTCCTTACGCTGAGCACTTCATATTCATTGCAGGACATATGCACTCAGTCAGTTTTATAGAACTATATTGAAATACTATAGTACTGCTTGTTGGTTGGATTAAAATGTCTATTACAGCTGATCACTTTTTTTAAGAGTTACTAGAAAATCAGAGCAAAGTTCAAGGAATTTGGGGACTGGAAAACAGTATGAAGCATAATTTACATAATTGCTTTGGTGTATATGGTCTCTTCAGTGTCACTGGTTAACATAAATGTAATTTGTATTAAGTTATACTTTTCTTTGTAATAATTTTAAAACTTCTCAGATTCATTTATGTGATATACATTTGTGCTATAACGGAGACCTAGTTTAAAGCAGCAGAAAGCACCCCTGCGCTACCAGGCTATAACTCATTCCACATCTTTCGGCCCCAAAAACATGGACTGAAGCTCCAAAGGTAGTGGAGTCTTTATATTCCTAAAGGATATGCACACCTCCAGACTACTAGCCCAGTATAACACATCTGAGATACTTCAGATGCAATTAACATTGGGTAAGAAAGCAATTCAGGTTGTAGCCTGCTATAGATCCCCAACCATTTCCCAAGACTCTCACTCCAAGTTCCTAAAAACCCTGGAAACTATTAGGGTCCAACCCAACACTCTCATACTAGGTGACTTCAACTACCCCTCCATCAACTGGGAAAACTACTCATGCACCAATACACTGGCCCAATGCTTCCTGGAATTCATCAGTTCCAATGCCCTGGACCAGCTCATTCTTACTTCCACTAGAGGAAGCAACATCCTTGACCTGTTTATTACTAACATGGGCAACTACACCAATAGTCATCTCCTCCCTGGTTAGATCCAACCACAAACTAATCACCATGGAAATCCACATCTCACCCATACCACCAACAAATGTAACTACCACGAAAAACTTCTCCAAAACTAACTTTGGGCTCCTAAAAAGAGGTGACAAACTTCATGGCACCCATGTCAATGGAACATACATGCATGACTGCTAAATCATACACCAATGCACTCTATGAACATGTACATAAATGCATGGAACTAGCCATATCCAACAGAACCAAGACGCTCTCCTCCAAAAAAGGGATGCCAGTCTGGTGGTCTCCTGCCATTAATAAACTCTACAACAGAAGGAGGAAACTGTTGCAGAAAAAGGTGAAGTCCCAAGACTGGAAAAACTCCCATATTAGCCTCAACAAAAAGTTGAGATCCCTCATCAAAACCTCTAAAGCCAGCTATGAAGGCAGAATTGCAGCAGACACTAAAAACAACCACAAAGCCTTCTATAGTTATATTAAGAATCCCCATGGTAATACCCTGGTTTGCTCTGAGTTACTGTACAATGTTACCACCTATACTGAGTCAACAGATATTGCCAACATACTGGCTGACAGATTCAGTGCCAATTTTACCCCTCTCTCCCCCCCAAAGGACCAATCACAATACCGGAGGAATGCAAGGTACCCAGCATTAGTGCAGCACAGGTTAAAGCTGCATTGTCCAAGGCCAAGAATACAGCTTCCAGGATACCTGACAATATCCCTGGATGTGTTCTACATGAACTACAAAGTGAAATGGCACCACATCTGTGTGTCCTGTTCAATCACAGCCTCACCTCAGGCTTTGTCTCTACCAAATGGCACACTGCTACAGTCATCCCTCTCCATAAAGGGGGAGTGACTACAGACCCTGGGAATTATCACCCCATTAGCCTGAAAAGTCTGATATGTAAGGCTATGGAGTGCATCATCATGGACTTAATTAACAAGGACATAGGAAATCTCCAAACTCTAGATCCCACGCAATTTGGTTTTGTGAAAGGTAGATCATGCCTGGTCAACCTGGTTGACTTCATTGAGTCAGTCACCAGAGCTGTGGATGAGGGCAAGGCAGTTCATACAGCCTACCTCGATCTGGCCAAGGCCTTTTATACCATTCTCCACTCAGGAATTATTGATGAACTCAACAAACTAGGCATCAACCCCTATATCACTAGGTGGGTTGCAAATTGGCTCACAGACAGAACCCACAGTGTGAAAGTAGTGGACTCCAAGTCAGACTGCCGACCAGTCACAAGTGGAGTCCCACAGGGATCAGTCCTGGGTCCTCTCCTGTGTGGCATCTACTTCTCAGAAGTCCAGGCCAACACAGATGGACTCTGGCTGACCAAGTTCACAGACAACTGCAAGCTGGGAGCCATTACTAACTCCCCAAGTGATGTAGACATCCTACAGAAAGGCCTCACGGAGACCAATGACTGGTGTCGAAATCATGGCCTTAAGCTTAATGCCAAAAAATGCGTTGTCATCCCCTTTGGGAAAAACTCAGTTCCCACTATTTACCACATCGGTGGGAGCCCACTGAAGGTGTTATAAGAGATCTGGGGACACAGGTTGATAGCAACCTCTCTTTTGACCACCACATTGCCACTGTGGTCAGAAAGTCCTTCTATGCGGCACATCTCATTACCAAGGGTTTTGCATCCAGGAAGAAAGAGGTTATCATCTCTCTCTACTCTTCCCTCATTAGGCCAATCATTGAATATAATGCCTCATCTGGCAAGTGCCTCACTAGACACATGCAACAGCTGGAAAGCTCACGAAAGTACCTCATGAAGAGGATCCTAGGCCTTAAACACATGTCCTACATGGACAGAGTAAAAAAAACTCCAACTATTCTCTGTCGCATATTATTTACTAAGAGGCAATCTCTGCTTGACTTTCAAAGCCATGTTTGACCCATGCTCTGGAATAGACTTCCCATTCATGTCAAGCAGAGCACCTCACTGGCCCTCTTCAAGAGAAATCTTGATGAGTGGATGGGAAATAGACAGTTCACCCTGGGGATCACTCCAGTGGCTCTTTTTGATAGAGGCACTGGGAACTAGCACTGGGCAGCACAATGCCAGGGCACTTCTATGGGGTAGTCTTGTAAAGGCTCCAGGGCCATTAGCCTAGTACACATCTATGAACCTATGATATTCAATAACAATGTTTTTCAAACAGTCATTAGCAAGGCAACTTAGAGTAGCAGAACATGTATATAAACATTATAAAGGAAATATAAAAATAGCTAAATAAGACTCCCTAAATACTGAAAAAGTTTCTTAACTCATTTCTGTATATGTATCAAAGCAGTTTGCACCTATATGATTTCGCATTTATAGACTCTGGCAATAAACAAAAACATCACATAAAGCATTTCCTATAATGACGTGCTTATAGTTATCTTAAATATTATGTTAGAATTAAAGCCAGTTTAAAACAATTTGTAGAAGTAGTAGCCTATAAGCTATAGTATATTTGCCTGTTTTTAATAACATGGTATACTCATTGCTAAAGCATCTATGTGTCTGTTCTGTAGCAGATTAACTGTCAAAGTCAGAAGTACTGCCTTTTTAGCAATATTATCCAAAATCACACTGAGATGTGCTACCGGGGTGACCTCAGATACTGTCACCAGACTGACAAGGTCAGGAATGTCTAACTGAGCTTGGCACAAGCAATTATCACTCCAGCTAAGCACTTATGCTCTGCTACCCCTCATTTCAAAAAAAGGCTAGCAATGCTTGCTTTCTGCTAGTTCATTACATGCAGTTAAATCCTGGCAGCTACTGTTTTCGTGTTTTATAGCAGAAAGTTGAAATGAATAGTTGCAGAAAAGCTCTATAAGTATTGTTTGGGATTTGTAAGTCACACAAGGTTAGGCGGTGAGATTTGTTAAACACCAGTTAGATTAATGAGGGATGGGAGTGAATGCCAAAGCTTAATGCATTCTCTTAAGTAGCACTGTATTTGCATTAAGGAGTTTAAAACAGCCAGGCAAATGTATTTCCAAAATCTTGCAAGCAATCCTAATTAACAAAACCAAAAAATAAAACAGCCACACAGACAAACTACTTAGTAAAAACTATAAGAAAAACCCAGCCAATCTACAGTTTTCACTTTGTGATACCTTAAACTGGCTGTAATAGAGGTCCATGGAATATATGCAAATGACCCTTAATTACATAAGGGGTTTCAGCTATAAGGCTTCTGAATGTCCATGACTTTTTTCTTTTTCTTTTTAAGTCTTTGTGGATACATTCAGGCCAATAAAGCCAAACCCCATTAGCTGTGTACAAACATGTTTCTCCCTTCTTATGACCTTGTCAGCAAAGTATAAGTGGACTGTTTGGCAATAATTCAGAAATGCAGGATCTTTACACCCATCTGATGTCCATTACCATTAAGGTGTCTTCAGAATATCCCAACTAACATCTAAAACCAAAAAGTAAAAAGGACACACAGAGAAACTAGTTAATAAAAACTACAAGAATGTTAGTTGGGATATTTTGCGGATACCTTTGTTTATACAATATATATATATATATATATATATATATATATATATATATAACTAGGACTGTTGAACGAAACTTCAACATACCGAATCCACAATAACCGAACACACTTTAATGAAAGTGCTTTCGCTGAAAAAAGCGTTTTCGTTAAAGTGTGTTACAAAACAAAAAACAAAAAAGAAACAATAAATCTACTTTTATGCAGGGGGGCAAGCCCTCCTGCATGCCCCATGTGGGGGGCTGGGCCCCCCACACTCCCCCTACTTTAATATTCTCACTCCAAGGTTGCACTACAGTGGGGAAAAGGGAATTTTTCCTTATCTGCACCGTAGTGCAACCGGCACAACGAGCATACTTATCCGAAAGTGCTGCTTTGGTGAACAGCACTTTCGGTTAAGTATGTTCATTGATTTCTGCTTCGGCTTCGAATCCCATATATATATAAATAAAGATATATGAATCCCATATATATATATATATATAAATATATAAATATATATATATATATATATATATATATATATATATATATGTGTGTGTGTGTGTGTGTGTGTGTGTAAACATATAAATTATTTATATACATATGAGTATAGCCAGAAATAAACTTTGCAAACTATAACGTATAGATTAATTTTTCAGGTGACAGAATCTGACCAACAGGGTGCCACCAAATGTGCCAAGTTTAGATTCGTAAATGAAATTAAAAGTGCTCCACTAAGTCATTAAAGAGCCTTACTTGTTGCATTTCCAGTTGCCCAATTAAATGCTTCAGACAGAATTTTTGGAGCTATACTCCAGCTCCCAGGCATATGCCCTTCACACTATGAGGTAACCAGAAATGTCTGATTTGTGCACCAAACGCTTTTGCCATTACCTCCCAACTACATTGTGTTATTTTTGGGAAGAAGCATCTAACAGGCAACTCAATATCAAGATAGTTTAACCTAGATTACCATGACATCCAATTGACTGATTTCTAAATGTGTGTTAGCTGGATACCTACATAAGAAACTGGTCAGTTCTACAATCCACTACCCCTACCACTAGTGGGACTTAATACCTGATTTAAGACCTAAAGAATCCACTACCCCCACCACTACTCGGACTCAATACCTGACTTAAGACCTACTTCCCCTTATCTTTGCCCATAATGCAGTACTAATGGGTTTGTTTAATACACTCTAGAGCTTCCAAGACACCACACTCTCTAATGACTTAGCATGGCCACACTTTCAGAAATCGCTACTAAGCCCACAACACCTAATTCTAAAACTAGAAAGTATATCATATCTGTTTGTTTATATATTTGCCAGTTGTGCGGATAGGATCTTCACCTTGTTTTTAAAACTTCCCCACTCTTTTTTAGGTGATAATGAAGAATATTGGACATAGTTACTTTTTTTCTATATGCATCTGTCAATATGTTATGCAAATAGTGAAATCTGCCGCAGATGTGCCATTTTGATAGGCACAAAAACTGATAGAGTAATGGTTACCTGGCAACAGTCAATGTGCATTGTGTTTGAAAGGAGCTTTGGCAGCTGTCTGCTTTTTTTTAACTTAATTATAGTTGCAGGGGGGATGCTCCCTCATCCCCTGCACACTCTCAGTCTTTATATACTAGGTGCAGGGGATTGCTTCTTGCAAATGACATTATACATGCATTTATCTATTTGCCTGTCTGTATGTCTTATTTATCTGCCTATGTGTTGGCTAAGCTTTCAGTGTGTCTGCATGTACTTACCTTTCTATCTAAATACAATGTAGCTGTATTGCTTGCACACATAACTATGTCACTTGCTATTCTGAGTCCACACTTGTCCAAGATTCTCCCAAGTAGCTTCACAATAGCTTTCTGCCCCAAGAAATCTGAAGTTCATTGAGCAGCCATAACAATCCAGTCTTTCGAACTATACCTAACTTCTCCCTCTTTCTCTATCTCTTTCTCTCTATTGCTCTCTGTTTTTTTTTCTGTCATCATACTGTCTTCCTAGCAAACATCTTTGCTCAGTTCTTTGCTTAGCAGTTATGAAAGAACACCAAAGCAAATACTTATCTTGCTGATAAGACATCCAGGACTTGCGTGACATTGTCATCAGGCAGTTGTGTGTGTCATTGTTAACCATTATGGTCAGCTGATATCTGGGGTGGATATTTCATTGTCCCTCTTTTTCAAGTCCTCCAGTTTACCATCAGATGTTTGCCTGCACCATTTAACTTGAAAGTCCCTGTTACTGTCCCCTGGGGCTAGGACTGCATCAGTGAAGACTTGAGAAGTGGAAGTTCAGCAAAGTAGGGACAGCAACACATATGCTGTCCTGCATGCTATGGGATTTTTGCACATTCTGAGACTTGAAACAAAAATAACGAAGATCAAAGGTCCTAGCACTGAAAAGCCTCTCAACCCTTTGCTCACTGAATTTATACCTGTATGGCCCCCATTACTTCCATGAGGTAGTACTCATTCATTTGCGCATCTTCTTTTCCATTTGGTCCATAGTCCCCGTTGACTTTACCCTACTGCCTTTTTTGAGATGGGCAGTAATGCTAGAAGCTCATAGTCACAAAAGCTATGTCTTAGCTTTTACATTATACTTAATACATCTGGTCTGACAACATTTGCTGAGTGTTAAATCAATTCTAAACCAAACATTGCTTTTCCATATAGTAGTACATAAATTTAGTTTCAGCTATTTTATCCTTATAAAGTTAGGTTCAGCTACTGTATCCTACTAGAGTGTATAGCCTCCTTTTTATGGTGACAGCCTATTTGATTGCATCTACACAGTGAGTTTTTAATTGCTGAAGAAAGTGCTTTAAAGATTTTCTAGTATCTTCCATCCCTCATTTTCATTGCCTGATAAGTTATTACTGTGCTGTCCTCAGTATACTGTTTCCTTCATGACTCATTCTGTTGTCTTGTTTTCACTGTGTAGCTTTGGAGAATTATTTATGAAAAAAAGAATTGTAAAGTGGCAAATTATAATACTGACATCTAAGAATGGATTAAAATGATGAAGGTCATCTGAACATGTGTTCTAGATATTCCTAAGCAGGAATCTGCTCTACGTAGTAAAGCCCAAGTTTTAACAATCTCTGCCATGTCCTAGCCGGTTGTCCATATTTCTTTATCAGGCTGTCCATTCTACATAAGATAAAATTAATTGCTGTTGTTTTGACATGATGCATCTTATTTGAGTTGTCCCCTTTTTGTGGACTGACATATATCGCCATTGTTTATAGACAGTGATAATTTCAGTTTTAATGCTTGGCATAGTGTCATTACATGTTATTTTTGTAAAATATATTGAGTAATTTGAAATGAGAAGACTCCAGTTAATGTGCAAATTAAGTAAAATGTAGTTATTAAAATGCATACTGAAAATACCTTTTATCCACATAGCAGCTCATCTATGATCACATGTGATAATGCTTAACCTATTTAAATAAAACAAGCCATTATTAAACCTGTGGATAAAGTCCCAAATTATATTAGCTCTCAAAAAATAAAATCTGCAGTAATACTGCACAGCTGTGTTATGACAATTGTATTTCTATCAGTGGAGTACACAACCATGAAACCTCATAAAAATAATTTAGCTGATGACTTTTTATTTGCATTTTTATCTTTATTTTTACTGCTATATTTATTTTTTTGAGAAAATAATTGTTTTATTTTGTCAAAGTGTGCTAGTGGTGTTTGCATTTACCTGTGGTTGAGAAGAGAGAAGTATTGTTTTATTTTTTTAATCAGTTGAGTCTAGTTGATATAAAAAACTTGTTTACTTCTATGTGTCTGTGTTTGTCTTTCTGTCTATCTGCCTGTCTAGCCTGAATGATTTAGATTGACAGCCCATTTGCAGTATACTTCTGTGAAGAGATCCTATAAACATAGAGGGTTTGCTAACAAAAAATACAAAATATTAATTTAATTTCTATAAGACATAGAATGAGATTGCATACTAGAATATCCAGGAACTATTTTTATTTCTCAATTTTTTTTTATTTTTCAAATACATTTGAATGAATTCCATAGTATTTATACATAACATCTTAAATAACTATGTACACTATTTACATTAGCCTGACACTATAACAGATCTTAATGTATACAGTTACTTTATAAGTATGTCCAATCCATTATCAGAGTGTCTGATCAATTATTGTATAGAGTCAGTCAGCAATAAGACTTTTCCCCAAGGGTTGTTGATAAATGGCTTTGGATAAATTCTTAGTTCTTTAATTTTAATTTCCAATAATGCTGTGGTCTTCAGTAGGCTGTAGAAATCTTCCAAAGTTGGTATTGTGTTTGCAGTCTATCTTCTTGTTATACACTTCCTTGAAATTGCAAGTATAGTTCATACTAGATACATGTTTGACCTATTCAAATGAGAACATTTGTTCACATTTTATAATACAAGAGCTTTAGTTAAATAAAATGATTCATTAAACAAAGCTTGTAGAAAGTTATTAATACCATTCCAAAATGGCATAATTTTAACACAATTAAAGAAAATGTGGTTCCAATCTGCATTGTGTATTTGCTCACATCTCCAACATATTCCTTTTATGGAAGAACTAATTTTACTGATTCTATCTGGGGTTACGAATGCTCTGAGCAAGCTTTTCCAATTAAAAACTTTCCAGTATTCTGTAAATGATATATATTTTATTGATAATAAGATATTTGTTTTAATCTATTCAGTTAACTGTATTGAGTGTCCTTTTGTTATATTTTTCCAATATGAGATTTTGGGTGTTGTTTTATAGTTTATAAATATTTTGTAAAATTTTGAAATACTGTTTCCCATGTCAAACTCATCATTATATATAATTTCATATATGTATTTCATAAATTCAGGTATTTCTTTAAATGAAGAATTGTTAATTATGCTACTTAAATCTTGCAAATATGACAGAATACTCTGTAAAGTTAGTCAGTCCTGTTGTGGAATTTTGTATGTTGTTTTTATTACTTGCATATCTAAAACTTTTAGTTCTGTGATACATTGGAGCCAACAAACAAATCCTTTCTGTTTCCAAGAATTAATAATTTCTCTATATACTTTATGTGGAAAGTTATTTGTGGTTATAAATGGTGTTACAAGATCAAACCAGATTTTTAAATCTATATTTGCATTAATAATTTTCCTAAATGAGTTAATGTAATAATTAATTATAAGATATTTAGTGGGTTTAGTTATGTTATATTGCATACTAATACATAATATGTGCCATGGCAAATTGTTTTCATCTGTTGTTTGAATTTTTTTTTGTAAATCAAATTCATTTATTGATATTACAGTTAGTAATTCTTTCCAATTTGCAGAGTAATTTGGACTTATCCAATCTGAGATTGTTTTAGATATTGATGCTTTTATATATGTTTCTATATCAGTAAAATTGAATCCTCCCTGTTTTCATGGTCTGATATGATGTATTAAAGCTATTCTGTTTCTTTTGGGAAACCATAAAACATTTATTAGGCATGAATTTATTTATTTAAGTATATTCCTTTCTGGTAACAGTTGTATTGCCAAGGCTATATATAGGGTATTGGGCAGTAAAACCATTTTTATTAATTGTAGTCTGTCTTCAAATGTTAATATTATTTGGTTCCATTTATCCACAGAGATTTTAATTCTACTGATGATGATATTGTAGTTTTTTTAGACTAATTCATTATTATCTGATTTTAATTCTACTGATGATGATATTGTAGTTTTTTTAGACTAATTCATTATTATCCTTGCATAACTCAATTCCTAGGTATTTTAAAGTAGAGTCTTGTTTCCCTAGGATGTGATCCGTCTTAGTCTGCAGTTCTTTTTTTTTTATTAAAAAATAAAAATTTTGATTTTCATTTATTGAAATGGAGTCCTGAAGTCATGTGAAATTTGTCAATTAATATATCTAATTCTTCTAATGTCTCTTTTGTATTAGATAATGTTAGTAATATGTCATGTGCAAATAGCATTACCTTAGAATTGTATTGTTCATAAACATCTATTCCTCTGATTTTTATATTATTATAACTTGATTCTGCCAATATTTCAGTAGCCAGAGCAAATAGAATCGGTGACATGGGACATCCTTGTTTACTGCCTTTTGTTATATGTATAGATTCAGAGGTAAAAGGACCTAACTTGACATATGCTAAATTATTTGTGTATATATATATATATATATATATATATATATATATATATATATATATATATATATATATTCTTTAGGAGAGGAACAAAGGAAATTCAAATAGCATTAGGATTTTGAATAAATAGTCCCAATTTAGGGAATCAAAGGCTTTCTCTATATCTAAGCCAATTATGAGTGTTTCTTTATTTTCTTTATTAACATAATCTATAAGGGAAATTATCCTTTTAATATTGTCATGTGTGTGTCTATGATATATAAATCCAGTTTGATCATTATTTATTGCTTTGGATACTGGTATTTTCATTCTGTTATATTATATAATATTCTGTACTATTGTCATAAATATCTTATAGTCCTTATTTAATAATGATATAGGTCTATATGAGGTACAGAGGTTTTGGGATTTGTTTTCCTTTAGGATTGGTGTGATTAAGGAATATCTCCAAGAGGGTGGTATTAAAGCTTGTGACTGAATTTCTAATAGTGTTTTATGGAAGAGGGTAAGTATCTTTGAAGGAAAAAGTTTATATATTTCCATAATTATGCCATCTATATCTGGAACTTTATTATTTTTACCCTCTTTTATTGTATCTGTAATTTCTTTGTAGGATATGGGTGCTTGCAGATCTAGTTTTAATTTTTCTGGTATTTTTTTTTTTTATATTAGAACATTTTTCATCTAGATTTACTTGATCGATATGTATATTTTCTTTTTGGAAATGTTCCATATAGTGATTTCTATATATATGCATCAAGAATGTCACCTATATCCGAGACATTTTCCCTTTCTTTTCATGGAATATAGTTTTAATGTTATTAGCTTTTGATTGTATTTTGATTCTTGTGGATAAATTATGTAGATATTTGGGAGAAGTGGCCAAGGTATTCATTTTTATTTTTTCTAAAGCTAAACTAGTTTTATGTGTCAGAATTTCATTGTATTTATTGTTTAATGCTTATGTGTTCATTTGCATCTCCAAATGATTTTGATTTGTTTCAGCTTTTACTGACAAAAGATTGGATTCTAGATCTAATAATTCAGAATCCCATTCTTTGATTTTTTTTTATACCAAGTTAGGGTTTTACCATATATATATATATATATATATATATATATATATATATATATATAAGCTTTTAATGAGTCCCATATCATTATTTTATTTATCTCTGTAGTGTAATTAATATCTAAGAAGAACTGTAAGTCAAATAATAACCAGGGTTTGAACTCTTTAATTTTAGTTATATATGCTAGAATTCCGGAGTTAAAGATTAATGTTTTGTACCCATTTTGAAGTTTTAGTATCAATTAATTGTGGTCTGAAAGAGGGCAGGGAGTGATTGAGAAATTAATGATCTTAAGAGTGTAAGTCATGGGTCACAAATATTTTATCTATTCGAGTTTAGGTACCAAATCTGTGATCTTGATGGGAAAACAACAAAGATTTATCTTCTTTAAATTTGAAAGTATTTACAAGATGAAATGATTCTACTCACTTGTTTAAAGCTTTTGATACAGCAGATGTATGCAGTGGTCATTTATTTGTAGTTTCAGAAATATCAAATATACAGTTAAAATCTCCTCCTAATATTAAGTTGCCTTTATAATTATTGGAAATGAAATCCAACTGTTTTTTAACAGTTCCTGTTCCAATGCCTGGGAACCAGTATAGATTGGCTAGGGTCCATATTCTGTTATTATTTTTAACTATTACTAATGCCATAAGGCCTTCTTTATCTTCATACTTATAAATGATTTCTGGGTTAATCACTTGTTTTCTGAGTTTGTTCATTGCTTATTCCAGGTAGGTACAGATTTTTCTGAGCAGCCCTTAATTTGATTGTACGGGGTTTCCATGAACAATTCTGCATGGGCAGTGGTGTTCTCAGGGTTTGGGAGTTTGAAATGTTGCCAGGATATCACTTAAAAGTAGGAAATTCAACTTAGGATAAGTCCAAAAATGTCCGGTGTCTGCTGGGATCCAGGGTTTATATTTAATTCAAAAGAGACAGCTGTATGGTCTGGTCTAACCAGTGAGGAAATTACACTGGAGGTGGGGTGGGGCAAAGTTCTCCCATCTTTAATGATACCCATCTCCCTGGGGTGGGAATAAACTCCACAGCCTTCTGATTCTCTAGCACCAAAGGTGAATTTGCTACCTAATAAGACACTGATGCTGACACACCTCTTATACCCACACCTTTGTGTATGACGAGTATATAAAAGTTTCACTTGTAAGACATGATGCTACATATATGAAATGCCTAATTTTACAATTGAAATAATATAGCACTTTGTGTATAATTTAAATGAATTTGAAGTATACACAGAGTATCTGCAGTCTCTCTAACCTTTTTTCTTAGATCTCTTAAATGATCTGCACTTACTCTTTACAATATCTTTTTCATTAACATTCTCCTTATGTATAAATAATGGTTTATCTCCTGTAATATTCTTAATTTCTGGATTAACAGTAAGAATATTCCAATTGTCACTTATGATATCTTGAATGTTAGGTGTGTCATGGCTATTGACAAGAACATAATCTAATTCAGTATTAATAATTTCACCTTCTCTGTCTGTATCACTAGGCAGCTCTGCCAGTGCTAATGGCTTAAATAAAGTAGCTCTTCCCTTTATTGCTTCTGTAGAGCATTCCTCAGTCAACATCTGTGGCTTACCTCTTTTAGTGACATTTTGGTTTCATTTCTCAAACTCAGCACCCAACACTATTTTGTTCACTGTTACTCAAATAGTATGGACCATTTGCCCTTTCACAACATTCTTCTTAATATACAACGGGGTCATACTATTAAATTCTAAATATGAATTGCTTGCATCCTTTTTCTTATGAATACTTGTAAAATTCCTTTTGCTGCCATCGTCTAAAATATTGACAGCTTGTGCATAACATGCACATTTCAATTTAAGAAAATAATGACAGATTGCTTTCCTTTCCCCATTACAAACAATGCATATATGTATATGTATGTGGATCTTCTTCAGTTGATCAAATACCTTTTATGTATCCATGCATAATGTAAAAAACAAATTGATTGTTATTATGCACATTGACACTCTACAATGCATGCACTAAATCTTGGTCCACACTGTGGGATTATCAATCACACACCTGTCAGTCATCTGATTAGAAGACCAAATTGTGTTGATCAAACTGATGTCAATCAAGGTAATATATATATATATATATATATATATATATATATATATATATATATATATATATATATATATATATATAATACATACATATGTGTATATAAATATCTCTGTTGATAGATACATTTAGATATATGGATATATATTCAAGAAAGTGAAAATATGCTTTAAGACTTTTAAGGGGAGGTGACAGTATATGTAAACATTTTTTTCATTGTGCTAACATCACATTGATCTAGGTAGGGGAGCATAGCTGCCACCCATAACTATATATGCCAGTTAAGTGCTTATAAAAAGAATCCTTAAACACAAAATAGTTATAGAAAATAATTTGGAAATAGGTAACAATTAAATTAATATATTTGTTAGCTAAAGCAGACAAGTATTCCTTAACCCACAAAATCCCAAATTTATGTCGTATGACTGTACTCAAACTTTCCACACTATATTGCAAGCACGTCATTCTTTAAAATGAGATTTTTAATGCTATGATAAATCTGCAGAGAATAAAATGAAAGGTGGAAATTACCTCTGTTGATTTATGTTTATGTTCCACAAAAGTTGAGAATCTTTCCATCGTTGACCCTTCTGCTGCTATAACTCTGAAAGAAGAATTGCTATTTGTCTGTTTTGTGTATTTTTATTATCTCAAACAATCTAGGGATCCTACCCTTTTAAACCAGGAATACATTTATCCAAGATGGCATTAATAAAACAACCATCTCTTAAATGTTTAATATCCTTCTCAATAGATTTACATCTTCCCATAATCTTAGTGTAATTCACAGCTTTATATGCACTAACAACACTTAATAAGTCAAACCTGGCTTTCTTATAATTTTCTGTATCAGTATTAATAAGCACCCCAACCTTGTTTGCCTTAATAATATATAGCTTAATATTATTTCCTGAGAGAAAACATGCATATATCTATATGTATATATATATATATATATATATATATATATATGTGTGTGTGTGTGTGTGTTTGTATGTATGTGTGTATGTATGTATGTATGTGTGTGTATATATATATATATATATATATATATATATATATATATATATCTTTAAAATATGTGGTTCTCTAGCTACCTTGCCAATAGGCAACAAGCTATAAAATAGCAAACATCCATTTCTGCATATATTTCCACTTCCGCAGGAGTCCCACAGGCATATATCCTTGGTTCTTTACTGCTCAATCTTTTTATCAATACCCTACATTCATCTTCTTGTGACGTTACCTCGATTCAATATACAGATGACTCTACCATCATCTGCTCTTCAATCTCATTAACTCTTCTCTGAGAAATCACTTAACAAGCAGTCATCTCCATTGAAACTTGGCTTACAAGAGCACAACTCCTAAATAACCCCAATAAAAAACAAACTCCTCCTCTTTACCCCAAACACTCATACTCTTAACAGGACATCTTTCAAAATCTTCTCAGCAAATGTCACTGAAACTGAAGTAGCCAACCATACCAGTCTATTAGGAGTCATAATAGATGATAATCTTAAATTTGACCTCCATATCCAAAGAAATATCAATAAAACCCATCAATAACTAGGCATGCTATACAAAAACAATCATTTTCTGAGCACAGCACACCCATATAAAATTACTCTAGCCAAAACGTACCTTCTGCTCTCCCTATTCTATGGTGCACCAATTCTAACCAATTTATAATTATCCATAACAAGCAAACGTGAAAGCTGCTACATCAAAATTGCAAAGTTTTCTACTAATTCATCCTCCTTTACCCATCACTGTAAAGATCTGCATACCCTTAGCTGGCTGGAACTCCCCCTCCACCTCTCCAACATTCAGCAAATAACAGTACCTAAAATCATACACAAACCATTAGCCTGCCCAGCTCTTACCACTTTAATCAGCATGTATTTACCAAAAAGAACTCTTATATCAGAGCACAAACAACTTCTCACCATAAATAAACCAAATAAATTCTTTGGACAAAGCCTATATTCATACTCAGTAGCAAAAAAAAAAAAAATAAAGTGGGAATTCCTTACCTCTAACCACCAGAACTATTTCTAAACTACTCACATTTAAATGCTCTCAAAATCTTGGACCTGCTGCTGTACCAATCCTGGCTGAACTTACTCACTATACTTCACTCATCCCCTTCAACCTAAATCACACTTCACAACCCTGTCCAGTCTCCTACTCTGTCCTTTCTTTTGTTTTACCCACAAACTCACTTCATCTCTGCAGACCTTTGTTCTACCTCTTTCTTTTTCTTCCCTACTCTTCTAATAATCTCTGTCTCTCATTCCTTCTATAACCATAATATGAACACCATCTCTCATACTAAGACATCTCTCAGTTCCCCCTCACTGTGTGTAATCATATAATCTCTTTAAAATATCTTATTATAATTGTCTCCAGTCTCACTTATTCCATACTACTCTATGTAACAAATAATATGACTAGTGAGTTTTTCCTAACATATTTTCTCCAACTCATGATGTTGTTTTTCATTTCATTTTACTATGAAACATATGATCTGATGTTGTTATCTTCATTCATTCATGACGGATGGGTCTCGGATCAGTCCTCGGAACTGACTCAGTCGATATAACAAGCTTGCACCAGCCAAAAACTGTCAAGCTAAGGTTACACATAGTGTCCCTCTCCTCATCTCCCTAGATCTTGTTGGCTGCATAGAGTTTCAAGACACTTCAGGCCAGCTGTCAAGCTAAGAGTTTCATTTTTTTCACTAAATATTGACCTTTTGCCTTTCTAATCACTTATAACTCCTTTGCTCTTAGTCATTTACACTTTGTGATACTTTACTTCTTGTTCATAGGTAGGTACTAGGCTATTGGCCCTGGGGCCTATACAAGCCTAGCCAAAAGGTACTCTGGCTTTCACCACCCAAGAAAATTATTTTCCTGTGCCCCTGTCAAGCAGAACCACAGAAGTGATCCCCAAGGTGAATTTCCTATTTCCCATCCAATCATCAAGATTTTTCTTGAAGAGTGCTAATGAGGACTTCTGTTTGACATAGATAGGTAGCCTGTTCCAGAGTATGGGAAGTCTCTGGGACAGGAATCTATCCCTCCAGCATGTTTTGTTTATTGTGGTGACAAAGTTTAGGTCCCTAGAGCGTGTAGGTCAGAGGGATTGGGATTTCTTTAAGTGGAACATGTCCAACAGCTCTGGGTTTGACATAGCTTTGTATGTTAGGCAGAGATTGCTTCTGAATAGGCGATATGTGACAGAGTAAAGCTGGAGTTTTTTGAGATGGTCTGTGTAGGGCATCTGTTTGAGGCTAGTAATCCTCTTTGTGAGGTGTTTCTGCTGCCTTTCTAGTTGTTGTATATGTCTTGTGAGGTACATCCCAAAAGGGGCGTTGTACTCTATAATGGGTCTAATGAGTAGTGAGTAGAGGGGAACAATTACCTCTTTTTTTTTCTGGATGAGAAACCTTTTGTGATGAGGTGTGCCTCGTAGAAGGATTTAATGACTACTGTGATGATGTGATTATCAAAGGAGAGACTACTGTCCACCTGTGTCCCAAGGTCTCTTATCACACTTTCAGTGTTAAGTAGACTACCGTCTATGAGGTAGTTCATGGGTACAGAGTTTTTACCAAAGGGGATGACCGTGCACTTTTTGGCATTGAGCTTGATGCCATGGCTTTGACACCAGGCATCTGTCTCAGTGAGGCCCTTTTTCTGGATGGCCACATCATTAGGAGTTTCAATTATGGCTCCTAGTTTGCAGTCATCTGCAAACTTAGTTAGCCAAAGACCTTCTGTGTTAGCCTGTACTTCAGAGAAGTAGATACCAAACAGGAGAGGACCTAGGACTGAACCCTGTGGTACTCCACATGTCACTGGTCTGAAGTCTGATTTGGAGTCTGCTACTTTCACAGTGTGGGTTCTGTCAGTAAACCAGTTGGCAACCCATCTTTTGACATAGGGATTTATACCTAGTTTAGTGAGTTTATAATTCCAGAGTGGGGGATAGTGTCAAACACCTTGGCGAGCTCTAGGCTGTGTGAACCACCTTACCCTCATCTATGGCTTTGGTGACTGCTTCAAAGAAGTCTATCAGGTTTAGGAGACATGATCTGCCTTTTACAAACCCGAACCGTGTGGGGTCCAGAGTATGGAGATCTCCAATGTCTTTGTTTATGAGTTCCATGATGATACATTCAATGGCCTTGCAGACCAGGCTCATCAAGCTAATGGGGCAGTAGTTCCCGGGTTCTGTCATGGCTCCCCCTTTGTGGAGTGGGATAACTGTCATGGTGCACCATTCAATGGGCACAAAGCCTGAGGTGAGGCTATGACTGAACATGGTACTTAGGTGGGGTGCCAGTTCATTCTGTAGTTCATGTAGAAGGCAGCCTGGGATGTTGTCAAGTCCCATGGATGCTGTGTTCTTGGATTTGGAGAGTGAGGTTTTTACCTGTGCAGCCGTGATTCCAGGAACTTTGCATTCTTCCAGTATAGAGATTGGCCCTTTAGGGGGTGAGAGGGGGGTAAAGTTAGCACTGAACCTATCTGCCAGGATGTTGGCAATATCAGCTGGTTCTGTATATTTAGTGCCATTGTGCTGTAACTCAGAGCAGATCTGAGTATTGCCATTGAGATTTTTGACATAGCTATAGAATGCTTTGTGGTTGTCTTTAGAATCAGTGGCAATTTTGTTTTCATAACTAGTTTTGGAGGATTTTATGAGGGATCTCAGCTTCTTACTGAGGCTGACCAGGGATTTCCTCCAATCATGGGATTTTAATCTTTTTTGCAACAGTTTCTTTCTTCTGTTGTAGAGTTTGTTTATGGCAGAAGACCACCAGATTGGCTTCCTTTTTTTGGGGGATAGCATCTCGGTTCTGTTAGAGATAGCACGACCCATACACTCATGTAAGTGCTTATAAAGTTCATTTGTGTAGGATTCAGCAATCGTACCTCTACTGTCCATCTGCATGTGTGTCGCGAAGTTTGCCACTTCTGTATTAAGAAGCGTGAAGTTGGCTTTGGAGAAATTTTTTACGGTTATTTCCCTAATGGGGGGTGGGAGTGGGATGTGGATGTCTAGGGTGATTAGCTTGTGGTCAGATCTGACCGATGAGGAATTGACCTCTGGTGTGGAACACCGGTCACCCATGTTGGTGATGACCAGGTCTAGGATATTGCTGCCCCTGGTGGGGGTGTGGATAAGTTGATCCAAGGCATTGGAATTGATGAATTCCAGAAAACGTTGACAAAAGAGTTGGTACATGAGTAGTTTTCCCAGTCAGTGGTGGGGTAGTTGAAATCACCCATTATTAGGGTGTTGGGTTGTACCCTAATATTTTCCAGTGTATCAAGAAAAGAGGAGTGGGAATCCTGGGGCATGGTGGGGGGTTTGTAGCAAGTTACAATCTGGACTGTGGTCTTGCCCAGAGTTAGTTGAACCTAGATAATCTCGGATGCATTATGCTGAGCAACTAGCTTGGAGGTGTGGATATCCTTAATGAATATGGACATGCCTCCACCTTTAGTGTTTCAGTCCAGGTTAGATGGCCGAAAGGTGTGGTATGAATTATAGCCCAGTAATGTAGGAGTGCTCTCTGGAGCTTTGAACAAGGTCTCTGTCATTCCACAAATGTCGATGTTCTCCATTTTAAGGAGTGCCTCGAGTGAGTGCATTTTGAGGTTTAGGCTTCTAGCATTGAGTAGCATTACCCTCAGATTTTGGTTGCTTGTACCTGTTATGGTAGTGAATTTGTCATTTGAACCTTGCCTAAAAAAGGCACTATAGGGGTGGCAAGCCTTTGCCAGTATCCGGAATCCCAAGGGTGACAGGTGCAGGCCATCTCTGGCAAAACATCACGGTCGGTCGATCATGTCATCCCAAGCAGACAGATACTGGATTCCCTTAGAATGACACCAGAAGCTTAACCAATTGTTGAAGTCAGTCATTCTGTCCTTGTACTGTGGTATCATTCTGGGTGATGGCAGGATGCTACTCAGGGCTAGGGTCATACCTGCCTGGGCTACAAGATTGGAGAGCTCCTCCATGTCTCCTTTCTTGTAGTCCAGGGAGGTACGTCTCAGGACATTCACACCAGCATGGACAGAGTCATATGTGTACTTGTTGTGGAGTGACCTGAGTGCCTGCATTATGTGGCAGATCCTGGCAGCTGACAGGCAGCTGACAGTAACTTTCTCCTTGTTTAGCTTGGTGAGTGGAACATCAGTGTGCCTGACTATAGAGTCACCTATGACTAGAGTGTTGGGTACGTTATGCCTTATGAGCTGTAGCTGAGTGGCAAACTTAGTTTGTGGGCTATGTGTCATTTGGGTTGTGTTGGGGGTGGAGGTTGCTTGCATTTCTGCTTTGGAGGTCTATGTTGTTTGGGCAGATTTTTATTAAGAGCCTTCGCAAATGTAGGCATGTGTTTTGGGCTTCTATGTGTGTATTTTGGTGGTGTAGGTTTTGAGGGACTATGTCTAGTCCAGTCTTTGGTGAAGAGAGCTTTTCTTCCAGTTTGGCTATAAAAGTGCATCTCTCGCAGGTTGTAGTGTTGGGTGATAGGAGGAGAGGGTTGTCTCTGTACATGAGGCAATTGCTGCATTGCCACAAGGTGCTCAGCTTCATCAGGTAGACAGGAAAAAACACTGGGAGCTGACCTTTAGACATGTCTGGATAGGTGCTTATTTATTAAGTACTAAAAACTGTTTTCCTCTAGACAAGTGAAGAAAGTTGAGTGCTGTAGTAATTTGTAGCTTATTTAGTACTTAAAACAAGTTCTGAACAAGTGCTGAGCTCAAAGAAAAAGATCTGAGTGCTAAAACTAAAAAGCTGGCTAGTTGCAAGGGAAAATTTGAAGAGCACACTTTATAGCTCCAGGAATAGTTTAACCCTAGTTAACCGGGGGGGGGGGGGCTCAGGAGTTTACAAACAGTCCTGGATACAGCAAATCTGTACCTGGACTACACTTATTACAGGAAAGGGGGAAACAAGCTTAGAATGTTTTTTTTTTCAGTAAAGTAGAAATGCAGAAAGCTGGAACAAAAGTTAATTCAAGGTTAAAAATATTATTGAGTTGGCCTTCACAAATGTTCTCTATTAGATTGAATGAACTAATGACACTAGACTGGGAGGAGTGTCACAGATCAAATATACAGTATGGGTGGGCAACTGCAAAGCCACCAAGTATTACAGCTCCTAGCTGTAGCCACTAAATGAAAGTTTTAAACAGATCAAGGAGCAAGCAGACTCTAGAGAATGCTTTTAACTGCAACTATGAGTGAAAATTTCCTTCCCTTTTTACCTTTCTGGTATTTCTTAGCATTTCTTAGTACCACTCCCTTTCCCTTACCCTTCGGTTTTATATATATATATATATATATATATATATATATATATATATATATATATATATATATATACACACACCATCATTGGTATTCCTTTTTTCCTTTCTATTACCCATTTGGCTATTTCTCTCCTTTACCATTGTTGGTAATTTATAAAAAAAAAAGATAATTTCTTTCTGTGTGTGTGTGTGTGTGTGTGTGTGTGTGTGTGTGTGTATGTATGTGGCCTGTCGTGACAGTATATCTTTGCTACTGCTGAATTGCTATTTTGTCATTGCTGTTGTATTGTTGTTTGGATATTAGTATAATGGCGGACAAAAAGGGGGCTACTGGTTTCAAAGAGTGTGATAAATGTGGCAAGAAGATGCCAAACTCTGATGGCCATCTCTCCTGTGTCTATTGCCTGGGGATACCACACTTAAAAGTTCAACCCCTGTACGAGCTCTGTAAGGGCTTTAGTGCCCATACCTTAGCTGAGCGCAAGAATAAACTCATTCTTTAGGGTGTTTTAAAAAACCCTTTTTTGGAGGATTTATCTGAGGCAGAGGTCTCAACTCCTCCTAAAAAAGAATTGAAGAAGAGGAGCTAGTTAGTACTATCATCTCCTCATCCTCAGGAATCAAAACCACTAAGGCCCAGGTTCATATAGAAACAAAACCTAAAATTGCTAAACTAACTTCGGTGCCTCTTTCAGCACCAAAGTCTAAAGTTCCATCCACGATGGCGTCCTTGGCCATGGAACCTACAATTACTACTTCTCCCATGGTAGTGATGCCTTCCATGGTACCACAGACCCTCTCTGCACCAAAAATAGTCTCTCCATTAAAACTGGTCACTTCCCCCCTCATCACAACCTTCTGGTCCTTTGACCATGGTACCAAAGGTTGAGACATTAGCCAGGACCAAATATTATCCATCAGTTGACACCTTTGTTGGACACCTGCAAAGTCCTTTCCTTGATCGGCCTGCATCTCTATTGGGGATGTCAATCTGTTCCACCAGGATCCTTTTGGAGCTCGACGTAGTGAGACTTGTGGATCAGCTCCTAGTGACCAGAGGTATCCCAACTCCATCTAAAACCTCCATCCCACCCAGAGCCGAGGACTTTTCTCCACAGACTCCAACATAAATTCCTCCTTCAACCTCCCCGCAGGTTTTGGAGGCCTCAACACTGATGCCTACCCCGGTGCCAGCATCTTTAGTTACACTGGTGGATCTTACCATGGTTCTGGAGCCTACCCTGTGGTCCAGATTCCTGACACCTTTGAGACAATCCCCCCAGAGGCCAGACAGAATACTCTCCCCTCCAGTGGATCACCCACATTGATCCAAAGGCTTGGCAGTGGACGCTATGGAGGTGGCGGCAGCCATGAAGAAATAACTCACAGAGGAGAGTCCTGCTATCCATCTTCCAAACAGGGAGTCTCGGATGATGGACATGTTAAAGAAGCAGGTTTATGCCTCATTGAACTTTGCCATTCAGTCATTGAACTTCTTGGCACATTTTACCAGTCTCCAAAGAGACCTGATCATGGAACACTCAGGAACTTTGGCAGGAGCTGTGTCTGATGAGGTTTGTGACAAAGTTGCCTCACAGCATGCCACTCTGGAATCCATAGCTATTTTGTCCATGAAGTTGATTTCTCATACAACGAAAGGAGTGGCCAGAGCAGCAGGTGCAGATATTGTCATGAGACGTCATGCCTTGATGTGCCTGTGTGACTTTGCAGATCCTTTCAAGTCTTCCTACGTCAGTGCTCCCATTGACACCTCCTCTCTTTTTGGTCCAAAGGTTAAAGACACACTAGCCAGGGGGAACCAGATCCTACTCATTGTTTTGGGAGGCCAAGAGAATTTGGCAGCCCACTGCACCTACCATGTGGGAGACTGCAGCCCATACCCCTGCAACTTAAAAATAACTCTGAGATCACACAAAACTGGGGAAAAGGTATATTCCTCAACCCCAATATTAAAATAATTCATGCCAAAATTGATGGTGCTCAAATTAAACAAGGAAGGAAAGCTGTTACATGTAATGTCAGTTGACCCATTTAATTTGTTAAAAACATATATAGAGGTTATATTGTTGTTTTTTTAAGATGTCAATTCATCAAACTGTTATTCACATCTATTAATCAAATTGTTATTCATATATTTGTTATTATTAACATACTTAATTGCAATCATGGAGCCCTTGTAATGAATGGATTATCCCTTCTTACTCTGTGGCCTTGGTATGCTTCAACATATAGCACAATGAACTGGCATCTCTCTCAGTACTTCCAGTAACCTCCTATCCAAGTCTAGGCTGCCCATCTCTTTTCAGAGGTCAGCAAGTCCACATTTCCATATTCTGTTCAGTTTTCAGTATTGTCACCAGACCTTTCTCCTTGGCATTTCAGCATCAAATTTCTTCTCTGTAGATATCTTTCTGTAAAAAAAAAAAAAAAAATCTGATTTCAGCCAGCTAAGCTTCCACTTGAAATCCATTTTGCCTTAAGTGTGACAATGGTCACAGTGCTTCTGTAAATGAAAATATTTAAATGAGTTCCTAAAGCCTTGCTAGTCTGACAAAATGGCAATAGTTTTGATGCTAATTGTAGACTTGTGATACATTTTGAGGATCGAACTGTAAACAGATGGTAAACAAACTGGAATTGTAGAGCAGACACACATTTTATCACATCTTCTTTTTGCAGGTCTAAGGTTTTAGTACATTTTTATCACTATACTAGATCAGGTATGTGTTTTATTGCACATGTAAACTGTATTCATGCAGTGAATGAATGAGACACACGGTTTCACTGAAATAACATTTCTTGAAACTTTGCCTGTGAACTCAAAAATGTAAATGGTAAAACTGTGCTTGATTTTAAGAGTATAATGGAAGTCTCCAAGTAAATTTAGTTATTTCAGAGTCAGCATTACATCTCTAAAATGGAAAACTGCATAAATGCAATTTTGAAGCTACATGTGGGTCACAGTCAAATATTTGGAAACTTGTATCTGATGAATCAAGAAACATTGGACTGTTTCATCAGTTCCCATTTCCCATTTCATTTTGCATTTCTACAAAATTGTCGTTTATTGTACAATGCTAGCTAGCTATTCCCACTAACACAGCTCTGTTTTAATCACAGATTAGCATTACTCCCTGCCCCATAGCATCTTTCTACTTCCTGGCCATCTTTTCCAGCTACCTTTGACTAACTTCTCCACCTAAATCTCCTTATTTTCATCATATTAAACCGTTTATGCTGCTCATGTTCTGAAACTATTTGCGTCCATTACCTATTCCTTGCCATGGTATTATTGACATCTGATACTAAGATTCTTAGAACCTTAAGCTCTCTCGCCCTTCATTCCTGCCTTCCTGTTAAAATCCCCCACATACAGAATTCTCATGTGCCCACCCTTTCCGTCTGAAAAAAAACTTTAAGAGTCTTAAAGCCTTTCTTCAAATATTTTCTGCCCTTTCACATTCTCATAAAATTTGATTCACCCCCCCCCCACCCCCAAATCTGGCCATGTCTCAAGTACATGTTGCTGACCCATTTTCTCCCATAGGGATCTGCTTCTTCATTTCTTCCATTACCCATTTTCCCCACATTTATCACCATCTTACCCCTCCTACCCACTGAGCTCTTCCTCCTTTTCATTTTCTTCCATTTATTCTTCTTCTGCCAAGTTCTCTTACTTATCCAACTGCTTATTTTTATCTGTAAGAGCATATTTACAGAATTAAGGTATGCCTTACCTTCCCAACCTTTCAACCTAAGTCCCATTTTGCAATTTTATGATATAGTCTCCACATAGTTCAGTACTCTTTTTTTATTTTTTTTCAGCTTCAGTTATCCCCTCGCCACAAATTCTAACAGTTCGCCACTGTGTTTAATTTTGCCATATCTCTTGCTTGATATCTTGTCTCTTTTCTTCATTAATTGGCTTGTACCTTTTATGGGTATCCCTTTCAGTAGACCAAAGTACTTGAGAAACTCTGGCTACCTTATATTCCCCACATGCCCTCTTCTGTTCTCATTTCCTTTCCTTATTAAAAAGTTTTAATTTGATTGCATTGCAACTCTCACACTCTTGCCTTCTACCCCCAATACCTCTGACATTCCTTTGTTGATCACATCCTCCAGCTCAGCCCTGGTGTATATAGATTTCACACTGTTATAAAACAGGGATCTTACCCCTCTATGCTTCAACACTTTCCACAATAAATTGCTTTCCACTGCACTGAACGTTTTTATGTAAATCCAATACCACTGTACCATTTGTATGTGTCTTTCTCCTCTACTTTCTTCATGAACTCTGACACTGCATCCTTGTTATCAGTGGTTTGCATACCTTTTATTCATCCAGTCTTCCCCAGATGTAAAATCCTAGGTAAAATATTATCCAGCTTGACTGATGATAGTTTGGCAAGGGTTTCCATTTCTGTGCTAATTTGACTAATGAGGCTATAATTTCAAGTTTCCCTGATCTTCCCTTTGATAGAAACAATAACCTTGTTGTTATCAAAGATTTCCCAGTCCTTCTGTATTCTTCACACAATACTAGGTTAATCATTTCAGCCTACCGTTTGTGAAACTCCATTGGAAGCCTTTCTGCCCCTCCCTCCCACTTCCCACTTTCATTTTTTATAACATTTTATATAAGACATGGAATATTTTTGTCTTTACATACTTTTCCAGCAATCAGCACCAAATCATTATTTATCATGGCTGCCTCTGTCTTACTCCTGTCCAGTTTGTTTCCCAACTGTCCCATGTTTGCCAACCTCCAACTTCTAGTTTCCTCATGACTCAAAAACATATTTCAAGTGTTGTTTTTTTATTAACTTATTGCTAGTATAATCCTCTTTTTCCCACTTCCCACTGTACCAGTGCCTCTATATTCTTCAGCCCTGTCAGCTCTCCTGTATTTCTGCTAATTTGTTTTCCACCTAATTTGGCCCTCTTCCTCTTCTGTCTTCTTCCTTTTCTACTACTCCTAGCTCCATAATTTTCCAGTCTTGTCACTTGCATTCCATTCACCATCTCTTTCCATTTTGCATCTCATCACTGATTCCTGTAATATGCCTGCAGTTTCCTCCATACCCCTTAATCTCTCCACTTGCCACTCACCCATCTCTAACTTGTCTCCTTTGTTTTCTGCTCTCTTGGCATTACTACAGTGTAATCACTGCATGGCTTGATTGGCACTTTTTCTTCATTTCAATTACCTCTACTTGATCAGACTGTTCCAGTCTTCACAACCGTGTATATTCTACTTGCTTGAATCAGAGTAGGTCCTTGTAAATGAATATTCTTTTTTCTTGGATGTTTCTGTCTCCACAGGGTCATTTGTCCCTCCACCCCATCTGTCAATTTCTGATTCAATCATTAGCATTAAAGTCTCTCCATTATTCAACATCTATTCATCAACAACATATCATCAGTCATCCATTTTAACGAACAGGCATATTATCATAAATAATGTCATCGAACTGTCATACTTGGCCCACAGAAACAAAACAGCACATGGTACATATTGGAGGGCCATTCACCAAACTCTGCTCATGTGGAGGGGTGCACCCTCCACACCCCCTGCTAATTATATATACCAACTTCAAGATTGCACTACAGTGGGGAAAGGGCAAATTTCCTTATCCCTACCATAATGCGATCTTAGTCAGAACTCCATGCTATTTTGTTTCTGTGGGCCAGTTATGATATTTGCCCTTTCCACACTATAGTACATTCTCAGAGTTTGTGGCACTTTGTGGCAGAAAACCAGTTCTGGTATTGCTAAGGTTGTGAGAGTAGATAGCATCTACCTGAAAATTTTGAAAACACTAGACATCTTTGTATATCATAGATAACATGCCTCTCAGTATTGTGTGGAAAGGTGGGTAGATTATCAAACTGAAATAATGGCCCCATTTTCAAAAAGAGGACTGAGTTGTATACAGTTATAAGAGGGATACTCTTCCATGTCAGTGGGAAATTTTATATAGTAATATATTTGTTTATTTATGTATTTGTTTACGTTAACCAGAGAAAGGAACCGGTCCTAGTATCCTTCAAAGCAATGCCTGCGCTATGAAAAATATTTATTTAAGTACCATTCAATAAATGAAACTGTGAAACCAATATTAAGTAAGTTAAGTAATACAAGTTAGTGTAAAACAATTTTTTAAACGGAAAGCAGTATAAAACAGTTGTCAGAAATTAAAAACAGTTCATAGAGTGTTACTAGGCTAATGACTACCATGGCCTTTATAAGTCTAGCCATGCTCTCCAAACCATTTTGGGTAACAAACAGGAGGGGGCATGTTATTAGATAGGTAGTTAAGGATCTGTAAATGGGGGTGTGTGGTTTAGGATAATACTTCACTTACTGACAGCCTTGTCCATAATGGACATGGAGGCCAGACTAGAGGAATATTTACGATTTCCCAACCAACTGAAAGTGTAGAACAACATACAGAAATGCAAATATAGTCTTAAGAATTCACAAATGATACAAGTATGAACAATTATAAATATGTATTCTGAACATATTTAAGTATGAAAAATCATGATGCCAGCTTGAAATAAAACATTGCACAGGACAAAATGCTGGAAGCCACTCTGCAAACATAAGAACAATGGGCACAAAAAATGCAAAGTACATTTTGTTATATGTTTAGAGCTGTTTTACTTGTTAGGAATTTCATCAAAACCAATAAAATAGACCAATGCAGTCGTATTCAAGAATAAAAGAGATAATAATAAATAACCTATCATCTAACTATTGTGTAAAGAAAACATATGACATCAAAATAGTAAATTATAAAGGGTAAGTATATCTCTTTAGAACTAGTGTGTGTCACTGAGGATTGCAATGATGTAAGAAACATGTAGGGTGATATAATCAGATAATTAAGGAATGATCATTAATTTGCTTTAAACTTGTGACATAATGAAACTGGTGTGGTCACTGAGTAATGAAAAGGGAAGTGGAGAAAAAGTCATAAATGCATAATGTTATGAGAACTCTTTATAAGACCAGAATGTTAAGGCTGTTAAGAACTATATTACATGAGTACAGGGTTTGGCACAAATAACCTTGTATGCATAGGGCTATAAGCTGTATCATTTGTGATTCTAGTAAACTATGTTTAGCTTTATTTTGCTATAAAGAAAATACAAAGAAAAGAAAAACAGTGCTGACTTCATTTCATGCACCACTCAGTCTGACATCTGGGTTTCACTGACTATAAGCAAAAGTACATACACATATTTTTTTCTTGTGGTTTTAGCATACATTTCAAAAGGATGAGACCAATCAAATGGGAGCATATTTTATCATATATATATATATATATATATATATATATATATATATATGTAGCCGCAGTGGTACAGCGGTAGCGTTGTTACCTCACAGCAAGAGGTTCTCCCGTCCGATTCTCGGCGTGGCTTAAGAGTGCCTTCTGTGTGGAGTCTGCATGCCATCCCCACAGTTGGGTAGCGTTCGAAAGACATGCGTGCGTAAATGGGTGTGCCTTTGAGCTGGCACCTCGGTGTTTAGTAAAAATCTACTGCCAATCATTAGTGGACCGGAGTTCTGCTGTGGTGACCCCTTACTGGGAAAGCCGAAAAGACAAACAATAGATATATATATATATATATATATATATATATATATATATATATATATATATATATATATATAAACAGACTTACCAAAGAACTAAAAAGGTAAAATGGACAGACCCGTTAGCAGTAGTACTTATTTTATTACAGTGATTGAAGAAGTCACTGTTAACCACTGACAAAAGCACTCAATTATAATAAAATAAGTGCTACCATGAATGGGCTCATTGAGTCTCATATGGTTGAAAACATATGTGCAACTTTTCCGAATGTCAAAGCTTTTGAATGGAGATCAGGGAATTTGCAGTTTTCCTCACTGTAATGTATTCTTGGAGTTGGTCTATATACTATGCAGGGGGTGTGGGGGTGAAGTGGGACTTGCCTCCCTGCAAAAACATATACTTTTGTTCTTTTTCTGAAAAGTCAATCATATGGTCTTGACCATATGAAATTCGACTTTTTGAAAAGTCAAACTTCTGAATTGGATCCATATATATATATATATATATATATATATATATACATACATACATACACTCACACACACACATATACACATATATTTAATAGTTAATGACATTATTTTATATATATATATATATATATATATATATATATATATATACATTCTAATATATTTCATTAATAAAATAATAAAGTTAGATATTATGATGTTTCAGTAAATTAGAAAAGAAAATGATTGCTTATTGAAAAGAGGAGTAATTTCTTTATATGTGTATTTAATTTAGATGTTATGTAGAGAGAAGAAAAGTTCCTCACATGCAAACAGCAATAGAAACAGACTGCACTTTCCTATTATTTCTGGAGGCTGAACTGTTACCCTTTCATATACATCATGTTCTTTGTCCTTTTTAATTGAATGTGATTTGTGTATTAAGGTGGCTGTTTGTGTATGTGTGTATCTTTCCACTGTATGTTCTATTAGACATATCTATGTGCTCATAAGTGTTAAAACTAAAACATATTTGTATTCTGCATTTGTACAACACCCCATTATATTACAGACATTCGTGCAGGAAGATAAGATACAAATAATATAGAGTAGAAGCACATTGCCTCACCATAGGTATGCAATGGTTAGTGATAATTCATACTTTGTAGAATGTAGGAAACCTGCCAGTGTACATGTTTAATGTACATCGTTTTGAGCTTTCATCTATATTTATGCATGTGTGTACTTCTGTTCCCATGTTAATATTTTTGGAAAAGCTGGAATCGCAGAACTAAAGTCTCATTTCTAATTTTCTTTATTGTCTATAATGGCCAGAAATTGTTGCAGCTGTACATTTTCCTCAAACTTAAATCAAATGTTGTGCCTTTAACTGTTTGTTATGAATACTGTTATAATTGTTTTAATTAATACTGTTATAATTACGCAATATATGCAGAGGATTATGACTGTGTCACTGATGGTACCAAAGTTGGAATGCATGGAATGTCATGATTATCTTCAAAATTTAGGAAAAAAGACAATGTTTTTAAACACCTTTCTATCATAAGAAAGTTATTTAACCGAAAACATGTTTTTCATGATTATAAGCTCTAGTTGCATGCTAGACCATAAATAACAGCTGCTGTAGGACAACATTGAGAAAGTAATGTAGCTTTAAAGGCTCTAAAATACTTCAGATTGCCAAACTTCTTTTTCATCATGTGTGTCATTACAAAAGTATTGCAACTTTTTACAGAATTAAAGAGGCACTTCAGTTCTAATTGGTGTTGTAGCATATGGAACTTTAGCTGCACTGATGTGCTGCCACTTATAGACCAAAAAAAAGGTGTAGGAGCACTGTTTGACTTTGAAAGTTGTAAAGGACTCAACGGTTGGCACACAGACACCAGCTAGAAATGAAGTGCACATCTGATTCTCTGGTAGCTTTAAAAGCTGTTAGCTCCTAAACACTCCATTGTACTGTGTTATTTATTTTTGTGTATGTATCAGGATGAACTGTATTACAGACTTTAGAACTGTAAAAGGCCTTTGACACTGTTTTATGTTTGTGCCTTATCTGTTCTAGCAGTGAAAGGTACATAACAAAGTATGTCCTGGAAGAGGTTGACAAAGCCCAAACTATAGCCCAGTCAACCTGAGTATGACTAGTGGCTCAGGAGCTTGTCAGCACAGGTAGGTAGAATGGGTTTGTCTGTCCTGGGGAGGGATGCTTGCTCTCACTTGGCTTTCATTAGGGTTCCAGTGAAAGGTCCTGCTGTAGAGTACACATAACATGCACCCACACACACACACACAAACGTGCACATATATTCGCGTGCACACACACACACACACACACACACACACACAAACACACAATCACTCACTGTGTACGTATCACAGAAATGCTGTTAGTACACCCATTGATGTTCATTTTATTTCATTAAATGTGATGAGATTCCAAAATGGTTTTATGCCCCCATCTTCAGCAGCCTTTATCGTACATTGTCTTTCAAAAGAGTTGCTACATAAAGGATGCAGGGAGAAAAGACAAAGTACAGACTTGAAGACACTAGATGGGGGCTGCATTGATTCTATGCTAAGAGAAATGTCAGCTAGCATTCTGTAACTTACCTTGTGATCATTAAAAATTACATTAACAGCAGGGATGTCAAGCCTTACTGCAGCACTTGTTATATTAGAATAGCAAACATCGACTACAACTGTAGGATCTTGGAGAAGCTTTTTTGTTGTGTCATCTTTGCACTTTAGGATATACAGAAGAGATTTCACGTCTGGATTTTTTACTGAATTTGCGTGACAGGTTAAGCAGCATGGTAACACAGAATGCATTTACTTTTCTATGGCTACACTACCAAAGGCCATTAAACATTTGAAAAAATATAGATTTTTATCCCAAATTAATAGCACTGCTCTCTAGGCTGGCAACTACATGCTTGTCAGTGACTCTACTTACTGTGTCAAATATTATTTGAACAGAACTCTTTTACAACAGCTGGTTGTGCCGTGGATTCCTGTATGTAAGACAGAAAATCACCTGTAGTACACATATGCATTAAAATATATCTATGTGTATGTGAGGGACTAATTCCACTGACCATTCTTCCAAAGGGGGCTCTGATGCGTTTTGTCATGAACTTCACAAACAAGTCCGCAAAATTGTGCTTATTATTTATGTGTGCTGTTATTTATGTTAATGACAAATTCAGCACATTTCCATTAGAAATAGTGTCATTAAACAACCGTTGCTTAGTGTCAGGGTGGTATCATGTTCTACTTTTGTCTAGAAATGCCTAATTCACAGGCCCTCCCTTTTTTGTACTTTGTTTGATTTGTTCCTGTTTCATCCTCTTATATTCCCTTTTGACTCTGGCAGTCTAACTGCCCACCTCAGTCGTTCTTCATCTCTCACTTTCTTTGACCATGCTTGTCTTTTTTTTTTTTTTTTTTTTTTGGTGATAGACACAGATTAACACATCAAGTGACTCCCCAAGAAAGCTGTTAGTGAACACTCTAAGAAATACACTTCTTGCTGCAGTTAATCAGGGAATCAGAGTGGATTTTATTATAAGAACATAATTTTCATCAAATTACTGCTACCTTTCCTGTCCATGCCTTGTGTGCAGTTAAGGCATGAAATGGTGTCCGGTTCATCTTGTATAATACTATACACATAGCTGCTGGTAAGTATCTTATGCAGACATATAAACAGCAATTGGCCAGTATTGTTCAGTACAACACCCGGGTAAACAAGTATAAATAAATAAATAAGGAATTTGCTTTGGTATTTCACAATTAGTAATTGATACACAATCCCTTACTCCTATGCCTACCTGTAGTGAAATGTACTGCACCAATTTCTGTGTCTATCCCTTTGGAAAACACTCTTCCAGATTAACCTTCCATTTATTTTTGCTTATCTTGAAACCTGGGTCACTGGCTCATCAACAAATAGCTTGCCGTTGTCATTGCACTGAGATACAAGTCCTGTTTTCATAATTGTCCTCCCTCCTGCTGAATCACCCCTATCACTGTATTCATTGTCGTCCATTCCCCTGAAAGTCTGTATCAGTACTTGGAGTGCACGCGTGCTTAGCACAGCACTGCTTCTTTATTTCTATTCTGTGTTGCAAAGCATGCACAATAAATTATGAGATGTTATATATAGTGTATGATAGTTTTAAGATGAAAATGGCAAAAGACAAAAACATTGAAAGATTACATCTTTTTGCCTTGTTTCTTTCTCAGATTTCTTTACTGTTACTCATATTAGAAATGGAAAAGTCTTGTATTATCAAATACAGCTAAAATTGAAAAAGACAAACTTGTAATCGCACAGTGGAGATATTCGGTCGTTAGCTGTATAATAGTGATAGTGCTTCTGTGTTGTGCTCTGGTAATGATATGGTGCAAGTCAAGATTCAAAGAAGCACCAAAGCTGCTTGGAACAAAAAAATATTAGTGATTCATCTACATGTCTCTGAATGTAATACCTAACAAAGTTAGTGTCCCCCTGACCAGTAAATGCAACACTGTAACACAGATACCTACAGACACAGACACACACACACACACACACACACACACACACACACACACACACACACACACACACACACACAACAAAACAAGCCCATAACCACAGAAATAGTTGCATGCAAAACAAGTACATTGACATGAAACAATAATTTAAAAAAATCCCGTCATAAAATATGAATAAACACAAAAAAGATGTTGTTGAGGATAAGCCCCCTGTACTCCTATGGTTTATCAGCCATGGAGAAAGGTCAAATACCATCAAAGTGAAGGTAGTGTTCCTGGTTCCTATTTGTAAATTCAACTGCAGGACACAGTATAAGCAGCCTGCATTCACAGTTCAAACAACAAGGCAACCAGTTGCTTTCTGTTCCCTTTCATCCATACCCTTCAGACTAATACAAATCACCATGGAGCACATAAATCAAATGTAAATACAAATCACACTGACAAGGGAAATTACTTTTCATTGTATATACTCAGAATGAAATGTAGTTGATACAGCTGACTTTGAAAACTGCATCACCACAATAATAAAAGTGGTAGTATCTGATATGTTCTTTCAGTAGTTCCATTTCAATTACCTTAACTTACAGTCAGCAAAGTAATGGTGGGTATGCATCTTTAACTATTTTCTTTACAATACATTCATTAACTGGGTAAACCCACTAAATTCAAATGTCCCTTTTCATTGACAATCTGGGAGCACTGTTTGGTCAAGTGGCCTGCTCAAGAGTAGGCAAATAGAGGTGGAAGGAATTGAACACTGAACTCTTTACTACCGGAAGCATTCTCTTAGCAGCTCAGAGCATTAGGGTTAAAATAATCTTTGGTGAGAGGAAGCACTGAAAGCAAGTGTTTGCCTTGTTCCTTGAATTGTGACTGCAAGGCTACTTACACTGTCCAATCTGAAGAATCAGGTTAAATTCTATAGGTTCATAGGTTAATACTAGGCCAATTGCCATTAGGGGGACACTTTTAGCTGATTATCCAATTAGTTGAAATTACCCTTACCCAATTCCAAGGTCTGTTATTATTTTCTACACCTAGGATAGTGATTAGTTCTGGGTGAGATCTGGCTTACTTCTGGAGTAATACCACTGAGTATTAATAGGGGCCATACTGTAGGAAAGAGTATTTAGGTGCTGCCTCTTTCCATAAGTAGTACAGGATCAGTCCTGGGGTAAATGTCCTCATTCCCAGCTACAGATCTAGGTTGCTGTTGAATAGGGACAGGAATGAACTTTACTTTGTGTGGATGGGAAGTGTGGTTCATAGTAGTTTTAACCTCTGACAGATATACCTGACTTTCCAAACTGTTCTATTTAGGTTGCAGAAGAGGTTTAGGTCCCTGGAATGAGTATTTCTGATACCAGTTGATTTGTGGATATGCAGCAGGTTCATCAGTTTTGGGTCAGAGGATGGCTTATAAGCCAGACCCAATTCCCCTATCAGCAATCTGTAGCATAACAAATACAGTTACAGTCCTTTAAGGCAGTCCCTGTAGGGCATATCTTTTATGTCTTGAATTCTCTTTCTGAGGAACCTCTGTGAGCATTCAAATTGTTGCATATGCATGGCCAGATACATATCAAAGAAGGCTTTATATTAAGAGCAGAGAAAAGGAGAGACAGTGTTATCTCTGGCCTGAAAGCTATCCCTTTGTTTAGAAACTGACCAGTATAGAAGGACTTTCTTACCACTGCAGACACATGTTCATAGGATCATAGGAGGTTACTAGCCTAACGACCCCAGGACCCTTACAAGCCTAGCCGAGTTCAACCCGTGTTCCCAAGGGTGTCTGGTTCAAGCAAACACTAAAATCAGCACCTATTGCCCCTGTCCAAGAGGGAGACAGGTGGAACTCCTGGGATGAATTTTCAGTTACCCCAGTCATCCAAATTACACTTAAATAGGGCCAACAAGGGGCTTTGTTTAACATAAATAGGAAGCTTGTTCCAAAGGAGAGGAACCTCTGTAAGACAAATCTGTCTCTCCAGCAAGTTTTCTTGATGTCACATACCACATTAAGGTCCTTTGAGTGAATGACGTGCGTGTCATTGACTTGTGAATGTGCAGCCATTAAAGCTGGGTCAGAGATTGCTCTATAAGCAAGGCACAGGTCACCTCTGAGCAGTCTGTAAAACACAGAGTAAAGTGACAATAATTTCAGTCTATCAACATAAGACAGATCATGAAGACTTGAATTTTCTTTGTAAGGAACCTTTGTGGTCTCTCCAATTGCTGCAGGTGTTTAGAAAGGAACATACCAAAGGAAGCATTGTACTCTATTATTGACCTGATGAGGAAAGAGTACCGGTGGTTATAACTTCTTTTTTTCTGTAGGCATTGCCCTTACTTATGATATGAGCAATACTTACCACTGTGGAGATATTGTGGATGAAGTTAAGCTTGCTGTCGACCTCTGTGCCCAGATCTCTCTCCACTGACCATATACTTAGGATAGTGCCATTGATGTGGTAGTTTGCAGGAACATCACCCTTGCTTAAGGGAATGATGATGCATTTTTTGCATTAAATTTAAGACCATGACTTTGGCACCAGTCATTAGTCTGCGTAAGACCTTTTTTGAGGATGTTGGCATCGCTAGTTGTTTATAGTCATCAGCAAACTTTGTTAGCCACGGTCCTTTAGTTTTAGCCTGTACTTCAGAGAAGTAGATTCCAAACAGTTGGGGTCCCAGAACCAATCCCTGTGGAGCACCACTGGTTACAGGCCTGCTGGAGGAGGTGAAATCCCCTGTTTTGACTGTATGAGTTCTATCAGTAAGCCAGTTTAAAACCACCTAACAATATATGGGTTGATACCCAGCTGGGTGCATTTATCAATGATCTCTGAGTGGGGGATTGTGTCAAATGCCTTGGCTAAGTCTAGGTAGGCCGTACGCACAAATCTGCTATCGTCTGTGGCTTTGGTTAGTGTCTCAAAGAAGTCCAGCAAGTTTAACAGGCATGCTCTCCCCTTGACAAAGCCAATCTGGGTGGGGTTGAGTGTTTGGAGATTTCCTCTATCTTTGTTAATAAGGTCCATGATGATTCGTTCCATGGCCTTGCAGATAAGGTTGGTCAGGCTAATGGGTTTATAGTTTCTGGGGTCCATAGATGCACCCCTTTTGAGCAAAAGGATGACAATAACTGCTGAAAAGCATTCCCCATGGTGATGCTAATTCTTGTTTAACTCGTGTAGAACACAGCCCTGGATGTTGTTTGGTCCCATAGAGGCTGTGTTTTTGACCTTGAAGAGGATGTTTAAGGCCTGCTCCTCAGAGTTACTAGGTGGGGGACAGGTGCTAGGGATGCTTTGGGGTATATGTGGCAGGGACAGGGGAGTGAAGTTTTTTACTGAACCTGTCAGCCAGCAGGTTTGCTTTATCTCCAGGTTTTGTATATGTAGTACAATTAACTATGCGTTCAGCACAAATCTGGGCCTTCCTTTTGAGGTTACTGATGTAACTAAAGAACACCTTGTGGTTATCCTTAGTTAGGGAAGCTAATCTGGACTCATAGTAACCTTTGGAGGACTTCATTATGAGACTTATTTGCTTGTTTAAGTTGAGGAGGGAGTGTTTCCAGTTTTGAGACTGTTTCTTCCTTCTCTTAGACAGCAATTTTTTCTCCTATTGTATAGCCTGTTAATAGCTGTTGTTCACCAGGCAGGTTTGTTTTTCCTTGAAGATCTTGCTTTGGTTCTATCAGGTATGTAAGAGTCAATAGAATTGTACAGGTGCTCATATAAAGCATTGGTGTATAACTCATCATAGGTGTCTGTTCCATCAGTGAGGGAGAGGCTATGAAGCTATTTATGCTGTCATGTAAGAGACTATAATTGGCCTTGGAGAAGTTTTTTAGTCTAGTTGTTGCAGGGGGGGGGGTCTTGTGTTATAGTTACTTCTAGCAAGAATGATTTGTGGTCAGATCTCAGAAGGGATGGCCACGCACTGGGGGTGGTGCAGCGGTCCCCTATGTTGGTGAGGACCAGATCCAGGATCTTTGAGGCCCTTGCGGGTGTGTCAACTGGTCCAGGACATTGGAGTTAATTAAGTCCAGGAACCTTTGGGCAAGTGAGTTAGAATGCATATAATTTACCCAGTCAGTGGATGGGTAATTAAAGTCACCCAAAACCAGGGTGTTTGCTTGTATCTTGATTAACTCAATTAGATCCAAGAAGGCTGAATGGATTTCCTGATTGAAGGAGATGGTTCTATAGATGGCAATGACCCAAAGAGGAGTCTTACCTACAGTCAATTGCACCTGAAGTTATTCAAGGGAATCATGCTGTTTAACCAGTCTAGAGGTGTATTTATCTTAAATTAATATTGATACACTGCCTCCTTTAGTTCTGATGCCTTCAGTTTGTTGTCTGAGAGTGTGGAAGGAAATGTGACCTGGTATAGCTGGGGTGATCTCTTTAGCCTTAAACCAGATCTCAGTGACTGCACAAATGCCAGCATCTTCCAAGGTGTGGACTAATGCTTCCAGTGAGTACAGTTTCTGGTTTAGACTCCTAGCATTTAGCAGCATAATTTTGAGGTTGTTTTTAGAGGGTCAGACATTAGGCTACTCTCCACATATGTTCCCAAATACCAAACAACATGGTCAGATCTTGGTGTTGTATTGTCAGAGTGATAAATTCTCAGGGTAGTGGATTTCCAATGGATACAATAATGCACTCTTTAGCATTAAGTTTTAGTCCATGGCACTGGCATGACTTACTTGTTTGGGACTGGCCTTTGTGCAGAATGGCTGAGTCATTTTAGGATTAAATGACAGCTCCTAAGATGCAGTCTTCCACAAACTTTGTCAACCCAAAGCTTCTCCATTATGACTGGGTGAGGTATTATGTCAAAAGCTTTGGCCAGGTCTGAATAAGTAGTGTGCATTATGTTGCTTTCATCCATTGCTTTTATTACCTTATCAAAGAAGTTTATCAAAGAAGAAGAATGTGAACCAAAGAACATTTGCTTTTTTAACTTTTTCTTTGTAACTTTTATAGTTTTTCAGCTTTATACATTTGTTTACAGGTTGTTTGCAAGTTCTCAGAAATTTAACTCAGATAAAGACTGTCCAGGTAGGAAACCTACAGGTGTCAGGTGTGAATTCTACTCAGGATTGGTGTTATTTAGTTAACTATAATCAGCATTTTTCACAATATGAAACTAGATGTTAAGCTGACATAAGATGTCAATATATATTTAACATAGGGACAATACAGAAAAATTGACTGTCTTCTGAATGCACATCAGCAGTATTACATTTTAATGATTGTGAAAAGTGTATTGCACTAAAGCATGTTAGAATTAAAGGGAATCTTCAGTGTTTTGAGCCTCACACTTCCCTGATCATAAATGATGTATCTGCAGAGGTTCACATAGAAGAGGTTTGACCATATATGCAGAAATGAAAATGTCACATGCTTTTAGAAATTTTGAGAACCAGCAGTCAAGTCTTGCTGTACAGAAGTCATGTATGTTTTTTTTTCTAACTAAACATAAAAGTGAAACTTATTCTGACTCAGCTGTTTTGAATGAACAGAAGAGAAAAATACTTTGCAGAAATGTCTGCAAAAACTATGAAAGATAAAAGACTTGATCATTTTCATTCAAGGACAGTTTAGCAGTTCTCTTTTTCAAACAAGAAGAGGCAATTGCATCTGTAACTGGCTGGAAGAGAACCATTTAAGCTGTATGAGGATAAAATGTGACCTATGCAATCTGGAAGGACATCAAATTACAACTATTGCTCCTCCATGATGAGAAGTGTCAGACGAGTTGTTTTTTGGCAACGTAAAAGCATAATGCCTGGGCAACTTCCTCTAGAAGTATACCAGGCATTACCTACTGGGAGGAAACCCAAAACATGGTGGATGGATTATAGCTCTCATTTTGACTAGGAATACTTGGGTACCCCATAAAATGAGCTGCAGGCTGTTACTTTCTCTAAGCTGCTTTGTTTCTGATCTGCTTAGCTCAGCTTGCTACAACCACAGCTGTCACAAGGCAAATGATTTAGAAAATGAGGATGCTGATAAAAGCTTAGCAACGCTAACCACTGTTTCATTAAGGTGGATCTTGTAAGCAAGAATGCAAATGGACGTACAGTTTGCAGACTGGCAAAATACAAATGCACATGTGTTTCTTTTTATCCAGGAGAGAGAAAACACTGTTCCTTGAGTATTTCTTTATAAATGTTGTTATGTAGAGAGCCATAGTTAATGGAAGCACTGGAGAATGTCTGGAAGTCTTGCCATTCAAGTAGTTCTAAGTAAGAAGAATTATCTGAGTCACTGCAAGCATTTGCTATTTGAAGACTGCAGAACCAATTATATGTTATTTGCTATGTATCTACATTATATATCTTGGCTTTGTGGAACAAGTGGCCAGTATGTAGAATGATTTCTTCTATACTGAGGCTGTGTGGAACAGATGGCCAGTATGTAGAGAATGATTTGGTCTATCCTGACAAAAGGAGTACAGAAGAAAGGCAAGAAACTGGTAGATGCCGAAGGTGTAATTGAGTGATTGGTTGCTGTACATTTGTAGGAATATAATAATGGATACTATTAGTTATTCACAAGTAAATGACAAGAGGACTGATTTATGTGGATAGCATGGGGCATATGTATTTGAGATGAGTTTGGTTATATTTATTTTTCCTTTGCTGACCAGGTTCATGCCACTAGGCAAGTGACTTCCATTCATGGGAGACATAAGGAGGCATTTCTACTACTAGGGAAAATTTGACTAGGGCATCAGGGAACTTCCCCTACTCGCCATTGTTGTGGGCAGGACCCATTTGGCAGGAGCAATTACTGTTTCCATTCCAGGTGCAGAGGTGGCCCAGAGAAACAGGAAACAGATGGAGAGAAAAGGAAATAATGGTGAGGAAAGAGAAATAGAGGAGAAAGTAAATACCGAGACTGGAGAATGTGTGCAGGAATCTGAGGAGATGTTTCAAAGAAATCTGTTTGGTGGAGATGAGTCAACAAACATATGTATAATTACAACCCTCAAGTTGGGAGGGTTGTGGAATGATTTACTTAAACAAATGATGATGCAGAGTGAGCCAGAAAATGAAGGAGATGTTTCCTGAGGGGACATTATTGAGAAAATGCAAAAGGCTGATGCAGAGACAATCCTGAAAAATAGTGATGAGATGGAAAGAAGACCTATGCAGAGAAAGTAAAAGAAGGCCGAAGGGCAGTATCAGAAAAGAAGGTAGAAGAAATGAAAAATGGAAATACATGGTAAGGATTCAAACTAAAGAAGACAAAGAAATGGACAGTTATGATGTGTGGGATAATTTAATAGCTCCATTAGGTGTAGAAGTCCATGAGATCCATTTATTCTTCTTAACAAAGAGACATTTTGTGACATTATATCTGAGACTTTTTTTTCCCAATGGAAAATGTATATGAAAAAATGAAATACCATAACCCATGAAATCTTTGTGATAAAAGCATTTAACAGGGAAACAAAAAATAAAACTTGTATGCAATTTCAAACATAGGTAGAAACAGAAACTTTGAAAGGACATTTGAAAACCTTATGTAAAAAAAGTACTGGACAACACAAATGTTTATGACAAAAGGAGTTTATGAACTGGGATTGTAATATTGTGTTAAAAATAGAAAGAGAAAAAAATTATACATATACCAAATATGATAAATGTGTAGGAGCAGAGGGATGTTGTAAAATACAGGGGACCACCCCAAACATTTTTTTGTTGGAAAAAAAAAAAGTAATTTTGACAAATAATGTTATATGTGTGAGGAAATAGGACACGGTGCAAAAAATGTGAATTGGAATATAATAAATGCAACAAAAGTGGGCATGTATGGATGGATTGCAAAACTGAAAATAAGAGTATGGAAAAGGGAAAGAAGTAGAAGAAAAGGAACAATGAAAATAAATTTTAGAAGTAGTAGAAACAGAAGAAAAATTAGATGAGAAAAAATTAATAAACAGGACATAGAAGAAAGGTCAGAAATAATGAAGAAGACATAAATTGGGAGGTAGTAAAATAAAAAAAACAGAATTCTATTGGTCAAAGGGTAAAAGGCAGAAAAATAAATTAAATGGATAAGTGCAAAAGAAAAAAAGAAAAGAAATAGTTGAAAAAGAATATATACAGATAATGATTTGGGGGTGATATAATGATTAAAGTGTTTGAATCATAGGTTCATAGGTTCATACTAGGCTATCTGCCCTAGGGCATTTATAAGCCTAACCAGAGTGTGTTTGGCTTTCGCCACCCATTTTAAATAAATTTTGCTATGCCCTTTTTCGAGGTTAGTATACTGTGCCTCTGTCTAACAGTGACACAGAAGTGATAGCCGGGGTAAACCTACGATCCCCCATCCACTCATCAAGATTCCTCTTGAAGAGAGTCAATGAGGGACTCTGCCTAACCTGGACTGGGATTTTATTTCAGAGTGAAGGGAGCCTCTGGGTTATGAATCTGTCACTCCAGCATGTCCTATTTATTTCAGTGCTGAGGTTCAAGTCTCTTGAGCGTGTAGCTCGATGGGATTTGGATTTTCTGAGATGCAGCATGTCCATTAATTCCGGGTTGGACATGGCTTTATACGTCAGGCACAGATCGCCTCTGAGCAGGCGGTATGCCACTGAGTAGAGCTGGAGTTTCTTTAACCGAGCAGCATATGGCATCTGTTTGAGCCCTTTGATCCTCTTGGTGAGGTACTTTTGGGGTCTTTCCAGTTGCTGCAGGTGTCTGGTAAGGTACATCCCAAAAGAGGCATTGTACTCAATTATGGGCCTGATGAGGGATGAGTAAAGAGGCACGATGACCTCCCCTGATCTAGATGTGAATCCCTTCATGATTAGGTGGGCTATATAAAATGTTTTTCTAACCACTTTGGCCACGTGGTTGTCAAATGAGAGATTGCTATCAACTTGGGTCCCCAGGTTCCTAATTACTTCTTCTGTATTTAATGGATTACCACCTACGTGGTAATTTGTGGGCACTTTGTTTTTGCCAAAGGGGATGACTATACACTTTTTGGCATTTAGCTTGAGGCCATGGCTCTGGCACCAGTTGTCTGTTTCTATGAGGCCCTTTTGGAGGATGCTTGTGTCGGCTGGAGAGTCGATTATAGCGCCCAGTTTGCAGTCATCTGCAAACTTGGTAAGCCACAGTCCTTCCATGTTGGCCTGTACCTCCAAGAAATATATACCGAACAGGAGAGGTCCCAGGACTGAGCCTTGTGGGACGCCACTTGTAACTGGTTTGGAGTCTGACATGGCTCCAGCAATTCTAACCATGTGGGTTCTGTCCCTGAGCCAGTTTGCAACCCATCTAGTGACATAGGGGTTTATATTTAAGCTGGTGAGCTTATCTATAATGCCCGAGTGGGGTATTGTATCGAAGGCTTTTGTGAGGTCCAGGTAGGTTGTGTGGACCACCTTCCCCTCGTCAATGGCCTTGGTGACTGTTTCAAAGAAATCGACCAGGTTTAAGAGGCAGGATCTGCCCTTAACAAAGCCGAACTGGGTAGGATCCAGTGTCTGCAGGTCCCCAATATCTTTTTTATGAGGTCCATAATGATCCTTTCCATAGCTTTGCAGACCAAGCTAGTCAGGCTTATGGGGTGATAGTTTCCAGGATCCGTTGAGGCACCACCTTTGTGGAGAGGGACCACTGTTGCTGTACGCCACTCTTTGGGTACATATCCTGTGGTAAGGCTGAGATTGAACAGTAGTTTTATGTTTGGGTTTAGCTCTTCTTGGGGTTCATGTAGGACGCAGCCCGGGACACCGTCTGGTCCCATTGATGCTGTGTTTTTTGCTTTGGAGAGGGCGGCTCTTACCTGAGCATCTGAGATGTCAGGGGGGCAGCACTCTGCTGGGATAGATATCTGCCCTTTTAGTGGGGAGGGGGGGGAGAAATTTGCGCTGAACCTGTCAGCTAGGATGTTGGCAATGTCTGTGGGTTCGGTGTATTTTTTGTCATTTTGGACTAATTCTGAGCATATCTGGGAATTTCCACCCAGGTTACTAACATAACTAAAGAAAGCCTTGTGATTATCCTTAGTGTCCTGTGCAATTTTTCTCTCGAAGCTGGCCTTAGACAATTTTATGAGTGCCCGTAGTTTTTTGCTAACACTGATCAGAGATGCCTTCCCTTTTTGGGATTTTGCTCTATCATGTAGTAGCTTCCTCCTTCTATTGTATAGTTTGTTTATGGCTGGGGTCCACCAGACAGGACGTCTGCCTTTGGAGGATTGGGTCTTGGTTTTATTTGGGATTGCATGATCCATGCATTCCTGAAGGTGTTCATAGAATGCGTTTATAAAGGATTCTGCATTCTGGGCCGTATTTTCCACAGGCCCAGGGGCTTTGAAGGATTCCACCTCAGTTTTGAGGAGTGTGAAATTTGCTTTAGAGAAGTTTTTCACTGTGGTTTTCTGGGCAGGGGGTGGGGTCGGGATGTGAATATCCAGTGAGATTAGTTTATGGTCTGATCTTACCAGTGAGGGATACACTTCTGGTCTGGCGCATAGAGTCCCCATGTTGGTGATGATCAGCTCCAGTATGTTTTCCCCTCTTGTGGGAGTGGTAACAAGTTGTTCCATAGCATTTGAGTTTATAAATTCTAGGAATCTTTGAGCTAGGGTGTTGGAGCTAGAGTAATGCTCCCAGTCTATGTTTGGGTAGTTGAAGTCGCCCAATATAATGGTGTTTGGAGAGACCTTCATATTTTCCAGTGTTCTCAGGAAGGCCGAGTGGGGTTCCTGGGTTTGGGAGGGTGGTCTGTAGCAGGCTATAAACTGGAAAGCAGTTTTACCCACTGTTAGTTGCACATGGATAGTCTCTGATGCTTCGTGCTGTGCCACCAACCTGGAGGTGTGGGTATCTTTGACGAATATTGATACCCCCCCCCCTTTTCTGGTTCAGTCCAAGTTTTGGGGTCGAAAAGCATGGTATGAGGTATAACCTGGTAGTGCTGGGGTGCTCTCGGGAGCCTTGAACCAGGTTTCTGTTACTGCACAGATATCGATGTTCTCCATGCTAAGGAGAGTTTAGAGTGCATGCATCTTGAGGTTTAGACTTCTGGCATTGAGTAGCATTACTCTTAGTTTCTTATCCCTTGTGATACCTATGGAGGTGGGTTTGTCTTTTGAGCCTTGCCTAAAAAAGGCACTATGGGGGTAGCAAGAGCCTTTGCCAATATCCAAAAGCCCAAGGGTGACAGGTGCAAGCCGTTCCTAGCGAAGCATCGTGGCCTGTCGAGTATGTCATCCCAGGCTGACAGGCATTGGATCCCCTTTGAATGACACCAATACTTAAGCCAATTGTTGAAATTGATCATCGTGTCTTCATATTGTGGCATCATTCTTGGTGAGGGTAAGATGCTACTCAAGGTCAGGGTCATACCAGCCTGGGCCACATGCTCAGAGAGCTCCTCTATGTCTCTTTTCATGTAGTCCAGGGAGGTACATCTCAGGTCATTCACACCAGCATAGACAATGACTGAGTCATATTTGTACTTGCCTTGGAGTGACCTGAGTGCTTGTGTTATGTGGCGGATCCTAGCGCGGCAGGCAGCTCACCGTGACCTTCTCCTTGTTCAGCCTGGTGAGCAGGATGTCAGTGTGCCTGACGATAGAGTCACCTATTACAAGTGTATCAGGTGTGTTGTTTAGCCTTAAGGTCTGTGACTGTTCAGCACACTGGCTTTGTGAGCTATGTGTTGCACGTGTTTTGTTTTGGGGTAGCGGTTGCTTGGGTGTCTGCTTTGGAGGTCTCTGCTGCTTAGGCAGATTTTTATTTAGAGCCTCCGAGTCATAAGGTACAGTGTTTGATTTTTCACCTTTGGAATGGATGTTGGCTAGGCTTAGAATGGCCTATTACAAAAGCTAGCCTAGTAATTAGTTATAAATTTATAAAGCCATGAATCAAAGGAAAACAGAAAAATGAAAAAATTAGAGTGCTTTCTATAAATGTGAATAGTATTAAAATATATTAAGAAGACTAGGGGGGTTTAGAGTGGTATAATAAATGTGATCTAGATGTAGTTATATTAGAATACACAAGATTTTTAACAAATGAAGAAAGATTACAAACAGAAAAACTATGAGGAGGAAATATTATCTGGAATTTGGAAAATAGATGTTCTGGAATAGCCATATTCTGTGGAAATACAGAAAAGATAGATGCAATTTTAGAAAAACTGAGAAAATGGGAAGACTAACCATTGTACATTTAAAATGGAAAGAACAAGTATGTGGAAGTATAACACTATATGCTTATACTAATTATAAAGAAAGGGAAAGCTTCTTTTCATCAGATTTTAGACTATGAAGTGATAAATATGAATATTATAATAACAGGATACTTTAATTGTGATTTAAGAAGCAAGCTTAAAAGGAAATTAAATGATATAAGAAAATGTTAGAAGTTATATGGTGTGGTAAGTTAAAACCTTGGGACAAAAATTCATGGTCTTACAAAAGGGCTATGTATAGAACTGAAATAGATTATTTTATTATAGTACCATACGGTTTAGTTATAAGAAAAGGAGAGGTAGTTGGAACAGGATTTTCTGATCATCTTGCAATATGGCAAGAGATGAAGGAAAACAAGGAATATATAAAAATAGGCAAAGGAATAAATTGGATAAATGAGAAAGGATGGGATGAAGAAGGAAAGATATTAGTAATACAGTTGTGGAAAGGTTATTTTACTATGAGAACACTTTATAAAAAAAATTTCTGAATGGTGGATGATATTTAGGGAAAAATATAAAAGATTTTTTTACAGTGGCAATATGATGTGAGAAAGGTAGAGAAAAAATATATAATGATGCATTGGAAGATTTAGAATGTAATGACAGAAAGTATTTATATGAAAGAAATCAAGAAAAAATCCACATATTGTTATATAAGCAAATATATTTTTAAAAGGAAAAAGACAAGTTGTATCAAGTTATTTAGATTAGTAAAGGAAGATGCTAGTATAATGAGAGAAATAAAAAAGGTAAAAGGGAAAATAGAAAGAACTCAGGAAAATAATTTGAATTGTGTAGTAGCATATATACAGAAAATTTTAAAGAAAAAAAGAAGGTAGTGGAAAAAGCATGGAAAGTAAAATGGTTAACAGAAAAAGAAAATAAAGAGTTGGAAAATGAACTTTCTACACTAGTTAAAGTATTAGGACAAGTAAATATAGATTCAGCTGCACGACCAAATGGAATGGGGTATGAAATGTATTAAAATTTAAGGGATTGGCAAAACATATATATTTTAAAAGATTTTGACTGAATGCTTCAATGAAAGTTTTATGTGTAAAGAATTATGTAGTGGCATACTTAAATTCATATGGAAGAAGGAAGATAGAAGACAAAAAACTGGAGACCAATAGTATTGAATAATAATGATTATAAGATCTTTATAAAATTAATACAAAAGAGATTTGAAACTAAAATGGAAATATTTTGGAAGATAGTATATATAGAATAAAGGGGAAGGGTTGTTAAAAATTATTAATTATAGAGAAATTGTGGATGACATTATGAATAGAAAAGAATAAGTGAAAATCATGATAGGAGACCCTAATAAGGCACTTGATACAATTAAACATGAAATCTTAAGGGAAATATTGAAAGAATATAATATAAGTAAAAAAGTTAGGAAATTATGTATGAAAGCATATACTAATAATAAAGTAAAAATGCTTGTAAATGGCTGGTTAAGCCAAGAGGTACATATAAAGAGTGGTGTAAGACAAAGATGTCCAATGAGTTGTATACTCTTTGCATTAGTTATGAATGTGATAGTATGTGAAATAAATTACAAAATGAAGGAAGCATTGTATGTAACACCTAAAAGGTTAAGAATTCCAGTTCTGTTAACACTTTATAACAATTAAATACCAAGTTGTAAGCATATATGCGACCAAATAACCAAAAATATATACCAAATGTATGCTAAGAAGGACAGTAGCTCACTGCAAATGATTACTTTCAAAAATCACTTTTAATAGAAAACAAATAAAAATGAACCTCTGAGGGTTAAAACTATTTTACACACAGATTAAGCGCTTTCATCTGCAGGTTCTGAAGAAGTCTGTAGTTAGCAGATGAAAGTGCTTAACTTTTGTGTAAAATAGTGATAACCCTCATGGGTTTGTTTTTATTTGTTTTCTATTAAAAGTGATTTTTGAAAGTAAGCATTTGCAGTGAGCTATGGTCCTTCTTAGCATATATTTGGTATATACTTTATAACAATTGCAAAAAACAAAATTTGGAAAAAAGAATTAATAATTTGCACAAATGAGCGTCTAGAGGTGATAGGCATGGCTTTACATAAAGAGAAAAGTAATGGTTTAGGTGAAGTAATAAAGACAGGGGGTATATGTTTTACAGTGAATGGAATTCCTGTGTTAGGTATAACATTTGGGAAAAAAGATACAAGTTGAATTCAGTAGGAAAAACAATAAAAGAAATTAAACAAACCTGATTTTTCTGGAGAACATAGAATTTATCATTCAGAAAAAAGACTTATTTGATAAATTCAGTACTGATGGGAAAAATAGTATATTTAGCAAGTGTATTTATGTTGCTAGCAGAATTTGAAAATGAATTATTGCAGATAATGTATTCATTTATATGGGGTTCTAAATTAAACCCAGCAAAAGGAGGGGTTTTGCATGTAAATAAAGAGGAAGGAGGTTTAGCGTTAATTAACCTAGTGGTATATGTGCTTCATTAAATTTGTTTGTATACACTGTTAAAGTAGATAAATGAAAAAGATGAGGGATTAGTAGTAAAATTATATAAATATAAGTATGATAAATTTATGGGTATGGTAAAAAAGAGTAAAAGAAAAAAAGTGTATAAATGAAGTAATACAATGTTACCAATAAAAATATTTTTGTGGAAAATAAAAATTAATGATATAGAAAAAGATAGAAAAGTATTGTGTAAGAAAGTAATGATAAAATGTTACTACGTAAAACAATGGAAAACAGATGAAACAATTAAAGCTATAAAAATAAGAATCAAATGATGTAACCAGAAAGTGAAATGTCAAGATTTTTTGAGAAGACTGGTAGTAGATAAAATGCCAGTAAAAAGAAATATGCCATATAAAAAGAAAAGTGATAGCATATGTTTGCATTGTCAAGAAGAAGAAACTGTAGACTGTGATTTTGAAATGTAAAAGAGTAAAAAAACTTATGGGGAAACTATGTAAAGAAGATTTTTTCCAAGATATAAAAGAAGTGGATAAAGTAAACATGGATATGATTAAATATGCATATTATAAGGATAGAAGGAAAGATATAATAAAATAATAGACAAAGTTATCTTGTGTTATATGGAATTGTACAATGACCCCCCCCCCCCCATTAATATTGCAAAATGTGCATGCTAATTGGTCAGTGTGCCCATTGTAAATCCGACTTATACTAATGGAAAAAGGTCCAGTCGCCCGAACGTTTTCCATTAGTATAAGTCTTTACTTTTTTTTTGTGTTAGGCAGCAATGGAGAACGGAAGAGTTCCATTGTTGTAATCTCGTTATGTTAAACAAGTTTACCATAGCAAGATATCTTTAAAAAAAGCAAAGGAGATCTTCCTTTCTCCATTCCTTTTTTAAAAGCTGTCTCGCTATGTTAAACTCATTTAACATAGTGAAACAACTTTAAAAAAGGGAACGGAGATCTTCCTTTCTCTGTTGCTGCCTCTTCACACAGCTCTGATGTAAGCATACATATGCACAGTACATCAGAACTGCTCCAGGATACCGGACATCTGCGGAAGCGCAGCACAGAGGCATTATACAATGCCATTATTTAACAAAAGTAAGTATTTTTTTCTTAAATAATGTCATTGTATAATAACCCACTTCTGGGTGTGGGTAATGCTGGATTTACCCATGGTTGTCTTTATTTGGCCACTCGGGCTTTGTCCTCGTGACCAAACCACACCAACCATGGGTAAATCCAGCATTACCCATACCCAGGCGTGGGTTATTGCTTAATGAAAGAATAAATGAAATTAAGCTTAATGGTAAATGGATTTTAGCAATAATATTAAGTAAAATCAGATGTTGGTTATGGAAAAAGGAGTGGGGGTTGCTTGGGATTAAACTTTAGTATGATTGCAGAGGAAATTATGAATATGTGTAAATAGATTTGTATTTCTATATATTTGTACATTTGTAAATATGTTGTAAATAAGAGTTTTTTTGTGTATAAATAAAGGACCTATACTCTTTTCAATAGGTGCTATGGAATCTTTTACATCCAACTGAGCTGCCACCAACTCAAACAGATGTGTGTGTATGTGTATGTATTTATATACATCTGTGTTTTTATTTTTTTTATTTATTTAACATTTGTTAACTGGGAAAGTCCGACTAGGTTCCACAGATCCTGTTTTCAGCGGAGGCCTGGGGAGAAATGCTCCAGAAGCATGTCTTTAGAATGTGGGAGGAAACCAGAGTACCCAGAGGAAACCCACGCAAATGCAGGGAGAACATGCAAACTCCGCACAGAAGGCACCCCAGCCAAGAATCGATCCAGAGAACCTCTTGCTGTGAGATGACAGCATTAACTGCTGCACCACTGCGCCACCCAACTGTGTCTATGGTATATCTATATACACTGGACAGAGTACTTCTGTTTTAGTGCAATTTATTTACAGTGAGATATGGCAAAAAATCACCATACATCTACTTAAGTCATTTAATGAAAAAGCAGTCTTACAGTTCTGCTTTTTTCCACTGCTTAAACTGGGCTGTTGTTTGGCTCTTGTTCTGCTTTGAACACAGGCAGACTCACAATAACTTTTAGGTATTCCACAAACTGGGTTCTGCTAATCCTCCATGCATATGTGCACTTTTACTCCAAGATTTCTCCTAGTCAACTTTTTGTTGATAAAGACACAACTTCTCATTGAGAGGCAATCACTTCTATCTTGTGCTAAACGAAGTATTACAAATCAGTTATTTTTGCTTCATAATTTACTACAACGAATGATGTATACATTAACACTATTAACTTTCATACCACATTGCATGATTTACATGCCAGCTCAGATAGTATTAAACAGCATTTTCATTGCAGAAAGCTAAAATTAATATCCATTATGCTACTGTATACACACACACACACATATTCATGCATAACAGCTCAAATGCAACATAGATGAAAGAAAGAAGGAAAGAATAATCATGCGTTATACCATAAGATGCATACTTTGCATGAGTCTGGAGGTTGAAAAGATCTCTAGCTTTTTCCATTTCCTTGGACATATTAATTAAAAGGATAAGCACTGGAAGTATGAGAATATCATTTTTAATTACAGGTGTGAAAATAAAAACAATTTATCATGCTATGTGTCTTGACAAAGCAGAAATAAATAATGCAAGGTCAAAATGTACTTTGCTGAGGGAAAAAAAACTGTTGTTCTAAAGAACAGAAGAGAAGCATCCCACACAGCTGTCAAACTTTGTCGGCAGGAAAGCACAAATAGAGATTAAGAGGATAAATTATCAAAACAATGAACAAACCACTACTGATTCCTTTGCTAATCTTATGCCATGCCTTCAGCATGCCTATGTGTTCCATGATCCTGAGTACAAAGAAAACCATCGTTGATTCTTGTTAAACTGATCTGTTCATAGAAACATTACATAGTGTTATTTTGTATGGAAGTCAGGTATCAGGAGAGAGAGTATTTATATTTAGTTGCAGTGCTGTTCAGAAGTTATTCTGTGCTTGGCATGTGCCTGTAGAAAACAAATTCATTACAGTGTTGGATACTGAATGGATGCTGTGCTGACCAGTACGTAAATGATGCAAAACATATTCAGCAATATTTTTAATGTGAAATAGTGAACTATAAACCAGTCTAGCAAAAAAAATCACCAGGAGTTTATTCCCAGTTGGAGGGCTTCTTGGAATTAGAATAATCCTTCAACACTACAGATGTCTAGTGCTGACATAGACTAGTGATCAACTGAAACAATATACCAGAGAAAGGAAGAATACAGAAAAAAAGACATTTTCTAAAATAGTTTGTGTAATGATGCTTTGTCATGCACATGGGTTGTGTGAATTTTGCAATGGTTAGAGAATGAACAAAGTACTGCAGTTTTGTTTTCTTTCTTCATTTGTATGTAACAAATGTAAAGACATATATACACATTCACTACAAAAACAAAAATAGACCAAAAAAGTTAAAAAAGAAACCAATATTCTGTAACACTAAATGTAGAATATGGTCTGTATAGATATTAAGTATAAATAAATAAGTTTACACTAAAGCAAGTCACGGCCAAATAAAGTTTTATATTTACACATGTTAAAACAATGCAAATAATAATAATAATAATAATCTAAGCAACTCATCAGAATACATGCACATTTAATCCTGCATCGTAAAATTGATTATTTAAAATACAAGATAGGCTACATTAGGATAATCCAATCTGACATCAAAATACTTCATTACAAAACCACTTATTTGTGCATTTCTTAAAAAACACTTAAGGTAAAAGGAGTTTATTTTACAATCCATTGAATAGCAAAATATTATAGCTTTACACAAGCAATAATATCTGACAGAGTAGGCATTATTGAAAAAATTGCAGACTGCTCAGGGGTATTGTGTGGTCAGAAGCCAATGGTGGAGGGGGCCTCTTCACCTCTGGAAGATGTTATTTCCTCTTTAATGCTGACCCTGGAGGCCATTATATTGCCTAGATAACAGGCTAGCTATTAATTTGTTTCATATATGCATTTTTTATTAGTATACACATTATTTTTATTTTTGTTGTAAAGTAATTCCTCCAGCTAATGTTTCATATTTGCTGCAGCAAATGTAATTGTTGTTGAAGGAAGTATTTACTATCCAAAATGTAAGTTATGTATTTAGTATCCACATGCACTCAAAAATATATATAAAGAAAGAAACACACACACAAATACATAGAAATTTTACCAGTAGTCACAACCACATTCTTGACTGAATACACGTCAGATGTCTCATTATGATCAAATGAACTAAAAGACATTCTTCCAGCATAAGACATTGCAACACCTACCATGCCTCTTAATTGTCCCTGACTTTGCCTCATATTTTTGCTCTGCCTCTCATACAGTGCTTGATTTCTTGGTAAATCACAAATTATTACAGTCAGTCATTAATGCTAGATATTACAGTTTCATACTTATTGTTTAGACAGTGTGTTTTGATGGACAGCCTTTTGCATTGCAAAGAAGTTGAGGGGTATGCTCTCCCTGACTTTTGCCTATCTCATTCACTCATGCTACCCTCTCTCTCTCTCTTACACATATGTGCATATATATGGGCATTTTTTTTCAATCTCACTAAAAATGTCTTTTTAAGCTGCACTTACAAAAGCGAAAGTAAAACAGCAAGTCCTTGCAACTGCTGCTGTATTTACTTTTGCGTATTGACATTTTATTATTTTTATTTCTTTTTTATTTTAATGTATTCCTTTATTAATTCAGAACTGTAGTTATGGCCTGGAGCTTATACAGCTTGCTGCAGTAATATGTGCTAAGCAGGGAATGGTGGTAAAGTACAGAGGATGTGTGTGGGTATTTAGTGGGTTTGGGTTGTACTTTGATCCAGTTCAAGGATCCATTCTGTACTAGTTTCATTGTTGGTCAATATTTGCTAGCAATAAAATTGCTGTAGTGGCTCACATGTTGAAGCATTGAGACGTCTGAAAAACTGACATGATATACTAGCCTTATGGGTAGCTCATTCTTTAGAAATCCTACTAACTGTGATATCCAGTAAGCCATCACTGATAGTTGACATTGGAACCAGACAAAAGAATATTGGCAGAGACCAGTAGTCAATTAACTGACACTGGAACTGGAGCAAACTATTCAGCAGTCTTGAGTCCTGAACTCAACCAGCTATTGGAGAATTCCACTTTCCAGGAAAGCCTTACTACAGGCCCTTCTGCTGAGAAATACAGGTACATGGAAACCATTTTGTTGCTTGTAGATACATGCAATTCAACACACACACAAACTGATGAAGCACCAGTAAGTTTGGCATCATGCTAATATTTTGATTGTCTCCAAATATTCTTATTCAGACATTGTTCATAATCTTAAAAAAAAAGATTCCTTTTGTACATCTCAATAAAGTAAAAGCTAATATGTGGATATTTGAGCAGTATGCTGCTGAAGAATAGTTTGCTCATAAACCTCTTGTCACTCACCAGGCCTGGAAAAGGGCTGTGGTACAAGAGGTACAGCTAACCCTTGATTTATCACTTAGCCGTCACTTAGGTGATCTGACTCAGATTTTGCACCCCAACTCTTCAAATGCCCCCAGACATTCAAGTGACAGACTCACCCCCCCCCCACTTGGATCTTCCCCTTGTTTTTTTTTTTTTATCATCCTTTTGGTCTGGGTCATGTGATGTTAAATAGCTCTAACGTACCAATATATGTGTGCAACTTGATGTCAGTTGCCCTTTCTGTGTCATCACTTATTCAGATGAGGCTAAAGAATCTAGTTACAGTGATTGATGTGGTATTATTAAAGGCCTGAACTAACATGATGTACATTACTTGGGTACAATTTCGGTCTGCACTGGAGGGACTGACTGGCAGCATACTAAGGAACTGGGTGTTTCTTTAAATGTTATGAAATGGTAATTTGTACAGAAGGGATTTAATACTATATGTTCTCTGGTTGTGCTATTAATAAATGATAACAGTGGCTTTTACTGGTGTGGTTATTTTGGATTGGGCTGGAGTGACAACAGATGTTATTACTTTATTTATAGGTGTATCTTTGTATCATTCTAAGGTCATGAGCTTTGTGTGTGTGTCTGTGAATGTAATTCATTTTACATTATTGTGTTAACATTTGGAACAAAACTCATGCTGTTTGTGCAATATTAACAAATGAAGTGAAAATAACCTTATTTATAGAATAGTCATTTAAACAATGTTTTGCTTAATATATGGCCATGATTACATTGCTTATTTTTTTTAATTTTATTTAAGTAGCCACATAGCCTCTACCTACCCAGTTATGTCACTGAAAAAAATTCTATTTTTTTTTCTATGCCAATAGCCCATACAAAAAAAATAACAAATTGCTCTGTCCATTGTTCTGCCTCCCATTACAAAAGTAGTAAATATTCCAGGTTTTTCATATTATTACAAAATATTTTCATTCTGTTTCACAAGATTCTGTATGGGAGTGCTGTGAGCTTTGTTGTCTATAGTTTTGCTTAGACAGCCTGCAAAATATATCAGCAGCCATACCTCTTGACTAGATAGCTTCATGTAGGTTTTATCTCAGTGCCATCTTTTGTTTTCAGGCATTCAGGAAGCAAGCATAAGGTATAAATTACTTTGTTAACATTCTGTCTATGTTACATCAGTACTACTTAATCTTTGACTTTAATTTATAAGTTTTAAGTATTTTTTAAAGAGAATAAGAATCTGTCTAATACCTTAAATGATAAGCACACATATTTTTCCTATAGTAGTAATAACTGATAAGTTCTCTGCTTTCTGCTATGACTACCATAAGTGTACTTCTCTGTGCAATGTTATTTCAGTGAATGTAAATGCTGAAATTTCACCGGAAGGCACAATATCCTTTATAGTTACCATCCTCAACAGCATTTACATGTCCACTGCAGATAATGGCATATAAAATGGAAATATATCTGCATAATATAATTCATCAAAAACAGCAGTTCCATACAGTAAAATTGACAAATGTATTGCACTACAATAAGTGTGCTGAAAGATATGTCATTTTATTGTTGCTTCTGCATTGATTTATAACCAGATGTGAGCTAAAGGCTAGAACTATAGCAGAAATGCACAGTACCTATGTCTACCAGTTGCTAGGAGACAGTAAATACATCTTTTCTGTTTATTTCTGGCAGCAGAAGGCCTTGTTAAACCTCTTTTAATGAATTATAACTGTTTATCCCTTTACCCACATCAGTGACCTTCACTATTAAAGAGCACATGGTCACACAAACAATATCCTGTGACGTGCACTTAAGAAAATGATTCTGTTAGGACTTAGTGTATAAAATCTATCACTGAAATAAACTGTGCACTCCAACAGAACAGACATACATATATATCATGCAAACAATTTTCCATATTTTGAGATTTACAATACTGCTATTCCATGCCTTCTGTTTCTTTTTTTTTTCCTTTTGAAGGCCAGGCAACCTTTCTCAGTTAATACTCTTGATAAACTTCCACTGACAAGTAGTGTGATTAATGAAGGGTAAAAGAATTGAATTAAGGCTAGAAAGATGGGCTTGAAAAATACAGGCTGCTGGGATGATGGAAAACAACATCTCAACAGAAATATATGATGGGCCCTCCTTTTTTTGCCATACCAAGTAATTACTCGCACAGGCCTCTTGTAATAATTCCTATTTCAGCCAAAACGGAAAAGTCAGTAACTCACAGCCCTGGGACAAGGTGAAGGCAAGGCCAGAGTACTGTGGATCAATATTTCATTTACTCGCTGAGGTTTGCTTCTATCCCTGTATCAAATTCTTTTACAGAGTCATGAAAGAAATAAGGTTTGCTGAAAAAACAGTAACACAGGGCCTTAATTTCCTTGGGGTGCTCATACAGCAAAGAGAACAACACAAAAGCTTTTAGCAAAACAATATGCACTCAAGGTCACTCATTACACACTACTGTTGAAAATAAAGTATCATTAACTTCATACAACGAATATACATCAGTCAGCTGGCTACCTGGCTTAGATTTGTTTCCAGTGTTATACTGCAGGCAGAAACTACATAAATTGCTTTGTGTAGGCAGTAAACTTTTCTTAACTTTTGCATTGCTGGAACCTTATAAACAATCTAATATGCTGTCTGTGTTACAGATAATGTTAATTCAAAAAGAACACCTAATGGATCTTTTCAGCAGAATAATTAATTTACTTTATCAGTGGCAAAACAATGTTTATATGAAAATGGTACAGTATTTATGACCAGTAGCAACTAGTTAGAACATCTAGTAAGCTTAACACCACTATTTTCAAAAAGTGAAAACACTATTTTCTTAGGACGTGAATAATGGAAAAGTAGTTCTTTTCCTCACTTGATACAAAATATGCAAACCCAAGATTAGACATAAACTGAAATTGTTATAGTAATGGATAAGTATGTACAGTTGGCCCTAGACAAATGAATCCTGCAGTAACTGTATGCTTAGTACAGCAAGAATAAGATCATTTTTGTTACAATAATCCATCGATGTTTTTGTTATATTTACTGTAGCTCTTTATATACATGGACCAAAGTACTGCAGCTTATGTAAATGTTTTTCTCTTTGATAGCATACTCTTTTATTACAATAACCACCTTCCCAAAAAAAAAATCAAAACAATGAACAAACAAAAAAAAATACAGTTAAATGGTCTTTAGGAAACAACAAAAACTTTTTTAACATGTTCTGATGTAGACAAGGTGCTAATCATTTTTGAATCTGAGACACATTAACATAGCTAGGGTGAGGAGAGGGGGTACTTGCCTCAAGCATAGAATGTTGGGGGACAATCAGCCTATGCTGATCACTCTTTAATGCAATACTGGCTTTTAAAAGCAGGTATTGCATTTGCAGTCAAACCTGAATGCTGTAGCATTCTGTGTGTGATTTGAACTGTAACAACTGCTTGCTATCTTGTAGCAAGCAGATTGCTACAGTTTAAAAGTAAAAAGTTACCTAAACCTTGAGCACTTTAGTTCTATGTGCAGGCACAGTATACTTTGTAGCAAATGTTTACTGCTACATTTATTGCAAGAAGTTTGCGGCATTTTAAGAAGCAGATTTTTTTTTCATTTTTAAGTGAAACATGAGCACCTTAACACTCCTTGCAGGCAGGGTATAAATTGTAGCAACTGTTTCCTACAGTTTAAAAAGAAGATTTTTTTAACTGAAACATGAGCACCGTAGCACTGTATGCAGGCAGAGCATAAACTGTAGCAACTGTTTGCTACATTTGCTACACTTTAAAAATAATAAGATTTTTTTAACTGTAACATGAGTGCTGTAGAGCTCCATGCAGGCAGGGTATAAACTGCAGCAACTGTTTGCAACATTTGCAGCAAACAGTTTGCTACAGTTTAAAAGAAGAAAGTATTTTTTTAACTTAACTGTGCAAGGCACAGAAATAGGAACTAAATGGCTGGGGTAGACAGAATGGGGAGCATATACTGCATCTGGCCACCTTGTTAGTGTGCCAGTAGAAGGAATGTCCATTTTTTTTTTTTTTATCTTCAGAGCTCGAAAGTGGCCATAGCTCCATCTGTAATAAGCTGAATACTTACAATGTAGTGACTGGCATATTACAGTGAAGTGCTTCTTGAAATGAGGTGGATGGGGTGCTGGTTCAGATAACTGGCCCTGGGTGATGATTGAACCAGCTATGCTTCTGCAGAGACAGCCATACAACAGAGGTGCAACATGAAGACATGTATCATTGCAGTGGGCTGTCCCTGTAGCCTAAATGCTAATGAGGAATTCCAGAGGATAGGCATATGATTATTAGCAGTGTGCTGTCCCTGAAAATTGCCTAAAGTAAGGCATTTCTACAGTTTAATGATTCTCACTGTATATAGTAGCATATGTTCTTCTGGTCACAAATGTTAATGAACATGACCAAAGGGCTGTGTTTACTTTTCAGAGTAGAGGTGAGTGAGTGCCGGGGAGGTAAGTAGTCAGTTGCTGTTGGGGGGGGATGACTTGTTTATGTGTGTGTGTGTGTGTGTGTGTGTGTGTGTGTGTGTGTGTGTGTGTGTGTGTGTGTGTGTGTATGTATGTATGTATGTTTGTGTCTTTCGGCTTTTCCCAGTTAGGGGTCGCCACAGCGGAACTCCGGTCCGCTAATGATTGGCAGTTGATTTTTATGTACCGGCTTGCCAGGTCTGATGCACAACCTTCAATGAAGGTACGCCCATTCATGCATGTCTCCACCAGAAGACACTCTAGCTGAGAATAGAACCAGACAGCGTCTTACTGTGAGGCGACAACTCTACCACAGCACCACCACCGCAGCTATGTATGTATGTATGTATGTATCCAGAGATAAACATTACTGTATACTATCATGCTTTAATGACATTTATAGAAGCCATCAGCTGTGGAGAACTGTAGGAGCAAGGAATAACAAACCATACCTTAATGGCAGTTGCACAAGATGTGTATCATGGGGAAACACTAGGCACCAGGGATAACAAATTATGCCTGAAAGACACTTAACATAGATGTGGATTGGGGGTACACTAGCCACCATTGCTAATGCTTTAACAGCATTCCTTAAAGACACTTATTAAAGAAAAAAAAGAGGAAGACAATGTGGATTGATGGAGCACTAGGCACCAGGAATACTCAAAATAGTGTGTCTTAAAAGCACTAAAAGAGATTTAAAACATGTACCCTCCCACAGAGGATATTATGCCTCTGTGTCACCATTATACACCATGGAACAAGAGGGAATGACACATAAAAGTGGGGAAAAGCTAAATTTCAAAAGATGGGAGGAAAAGGCTTCAATACACAAAACATCAGCATTATCTCACTGTGCTAACTGATATATTGGGTCTGTATTATATAATCGCATTCGAACAATGTCAAACGCTCTAATGAGCGAAAATGCCAGAACTCGAAGTTCTGTTATTGAGATTGCAGTACATTGAAGAGTGGGATATTTGCCCTTTCCTCACTGTAGTGCAATCTCGGAGTTGGAATATATATTTAATGGGGGGTGGGGGGGGCATAGCCCCCCATGATAAGGATTTTGAGTTTCTGTATTTTCGCTCATTAGAGCGTTCGACATTGTTTGCATACAATTATATAATATAGACCCGATATATTAGGGTTTATTTATAATATAATGAGGATCTCAAGCTTGATTCAAGGCCTGCATCAGTTCAAGCTTTACAAGGGAAAGGAACCAAGAACAGATAGGTATACATTTCAGCGTCATAGTGCAAGAGATCTAGACAATACCAAAACTAACGGGTGGAAAATGACACACAATCAGGGACAGACTTTAAGTATTCCCATTATAAACTCAGACAGTTGCAAGAATAACAGGTTTTGCATTTTCATGCATTTTACTGAAGAATATGAAGTGTGGAACTCTATTGTCTGGCATTATTGACTAAGTGTACTCATTCAATCTTCTATCTGTAATGTCTTGGTACAAGGCTTGTAAATTGAGTATCAGTACAAGTTTTATTATACTAATTAATATGCTATACATTCACTGAAACTGCATCATAAAATGTGTTATTGTAAGTATTGATCCTGTTAAATATGATATCTTAGAGCTTTTCTGCCCAGGCCTACACTGAAAAAGGGTACCTGAGCCCAGTCAGACTTTCCCAATAAACAAATGTCAGTAAATAAATAAATTTACAAGGGTAGGAAAAAAGGAGACAATGGGGATAGTCTGACAACTCAGGAACAGGTAGGGCATATATGGGGTGTGTGTGTGTGTGTTATGTGTATGTATGCGGGAAAGTGAATGGGGGAGGTGCCTGTACAAATGCCCATCAAGGGAAAGTGCTAATCTTCATTGTTAGTAGTTAATGGCAATTCAGTGGCATTCAAATTAGCCAATAATGAGGTCTTTCCTCATGGTGGCTAATGTGTCTCTGCAAAGCAAAACACCACATCATGGCAACAGGCCCTTTTTATTTCAGCTGTTACTGTGGGTGGCAGAGCTGGATTGAGCACTAGGTGACCTAAGCAGTTGCCTATGGTCTGCTGGCTGGGAGGGGCCTGCTGGCCAGGGGAGCTACCACAACATTTACTTTTTAATTTAAACAAAAACTACATGTCTTCTTTATGGGCATTCATCTTTAAGAATGCCCTCTGCCTTCCCACATACCTGCTATTGAGTGATTGCTTCTATTCTGTTATCACATGCAGAATTTAAACACACGGTTGTTCCTGCTTCTTCTGTCTGTCTGCAAGATAACAAAACGAGCCAGCACAAAGGTTTAGGCAAGCAGAAAACTACTTTATTGTGGCATGTTGAAAAACAAAATAAAAAAACTGCAAACCGGTTTCGGCCAATGTAATGGCCTTCTTCAGTGCAGAAAGAAAAAGTTAAAATGATGTATACTGATGATCCTTATATACTGAGAAATTTAAAGGGATATGTAACCAAAAAGGAACATTTTTTGTATGAACAATTCATAAAAACAGAAAATAGTGACAAAAATGAATATAATAATATTACATTAATATTGATCACATTAATCCCCAGTGGAATAGGGAAAATAAGCTCAGTTCAAACCCTAAAATACAACAATAGATGTATAAATATATAGTATCTGCATACAGCTTTATCCACATTCATTTAACCCAGGTTTGAACAAAGCACCCAGTTTTGTAATCCATAATGCTTCCATGTTATTGAGCTTTTCATGCCAGCCTGCCTTGGTCATCCTCGGCAGCTGAATCCTATCAATGATGGTAAATTGAAATTGGGCAGTTTGGTGAATCAAAGTATGCTTATATAGGGCATTTGTTATTTTTTTAGTTCTGATAGCACTGAGATGCGCACTTATGCAAAATCTTAGTGGACGGAAGGTTTGGCCAACATAAAATGAAGTACATGTACAGGTGGCCAAATATACCACCCAATCAGAACTACAATTACCAAAGATCCTAATGTTGAAAACTCGTGAAGTGTTGGCACTTGAGAATTCCTTCATTTTGCTCATATACCTGCATGCACTGCAGTGACCACAGGGAAAAGAACCAATGAGTGGATCCCCAAACAAGGTCATTTGTGTGGTTGTTGTAGAGTGAAATTTTTTATAATGTGTAAAGTGTGAATTCAACGTCCTACCCCTACAGTATGAAAAAGAGCATGTCTCAGGTAATATGTCAGATAAAAACTCGTGCTCTCAAAATACCCCAATGATTATCAACAATATTTCTAAATGAAGGGGTATTGTTGCCATAGGTAACTGTGAATCTGATAGGTTGTGCTTGGGAATGAGTAAACACCACTTGTTCATGTTTGTATGTTAATAATTGGGACCGTGGCATATGTCTGACCTCCTGGATGGTTTTATGAAGTCGACATCTGTTATATCCCCTCTGAATAAATCTATCACAAAGATCTTGTTCACATTCTGCATGAGATTTAGTAGAGGAACAAATACGTTTCATACGTATGAATTGTGACTTGGGAATGTTGCTGATGATGTGGCGGGGATGATTACTAGAGGCATGTAAAAGAGAATTATACTGTGGAAACTTTCTGTGTACACTCATCGCAAGAGTATGATCATGTTGTCTGGTAACCTTGACATCCAAGAAAACAATTTCATGGTATTGAGTCTCCAAAGTGAACTTGATACCCCATACATTATTGTTCAAATATTGAACAAACTCTTTAGTCAAAAGTATATCTCCCCGCCACACCATCCAACAATCATCCAAGTATCTCCTCCAAATGTCTAGTTCTGCCAGAAATTTGTTATTACCAATATCATAGATGTAAATTTTTTCAAAATAACCCATGAATAGGTCAGCAAATATCGGGGCAAAAGAAGCCCCCATGGCTGTTCCCCTGGTTTGCCAATATATCTGACCATCAAAGAAAAAGACATTTTTAGTTAGTACATATTCAGTCATATTGATAAGAAAGTTATTAAATCCAGTAGAATAGAGCTTGGATTCTTCTAACCAAAATGCTATAGCTGATAACGCAGCCTGGTGTGGGATACTAGTATATAAGGAGGCAACATCCAGTGTGCAGAGCCACCAATCCGATTCTAACTGAGTATCATGAAGAATGTTCAGAAATTCAGTTGTGTCCTTAAGCCTGGACCTGACCATAGACAATAATGGTTTGAGATAATATGTAGAAAAAACAGACAGGGGCTCGGTTAGAGAGCCTCTGCCAGAAACAGTAGGTCGGCCCGGAGGACACGTAGGATGTTTATGTATTTTTGGCAACAAATACAAATATTGGGGAATAGTATTGGTGACCTTAAGCTGTTTACATGTGCGTTGGTCTATAACCCCTTCTTCAGTGGCCATATCCAGGAAAGAGTCAATTAGTGATTTGAAATTAGGCGTCGGGTCTATTACCATATGCATATAAAACCTAGCATCAGATAACTGTTTGTAAGCTTCGGCAATATACATAACCCGATCCATAACCACAATACCACCCCCTTTGTCTGCTGGCGAAATGATAATGTCATGATTGGAACTGAGTTCCTGTAACCCCTTGCGCTCCAAAGGGGTAAAATTATATTTGGTAGGCTGATATCCAGGTGAAAAATGTAGATCTTTGAGCACACACTCCCTGAATATGGCCACATTCATCATTTTGCCAGCAGACAAAGGGGGTGGTATTGTGGTTATGGATCGGGTTATGTATATTGCCGAAGCTTACAAACAGTTATCTGATGCTAGGTTTTATATGCATATGGTAATAGACCCGACGCCTAATTTCAAATCACTAATTGACTCTTTCCTGGATATGGCCACTGAAGAAGGGGTTATAGACCAACGCACATGTAAACAGCTTAAGGTCACCAATCCTATTCCCCAATATTTGTATTTGTTGCCAAAAATACATAAACATCCTACGTGTCTTCCGGGCCGACCTATTGTTTCTGGCAAAGGCTCTCTAACCGAGCCCCTGTCTGTTTTTCTTACATATTATCTCAAACCATTATTGTCTATGGTCAAGTCCAGGCTTAAGGACACAACTGAATTTCTGAACATTCTTCATGATACTCAGTTGGAATCGGATTGGTGGCTCTGCACACTGGATGTCGCCTCCTTATATACTAGTATCCCACACCAGGCTGGGTTATCAGCTATAGCATTTTGGTTAGAAGAATCCAAGCTCTATTCTGCTGGATTTAATAACTTTCTTATCAATATGACTGAATATGTACTAACTAAAAATGTCTTTTCTTTGATGGTCAGATATATTGGCAAACCAGGGGAACAGCCATGGGGGCTTCTTTTGCCCCGATATATGCTGACCTATTCATGGGTTATTTTGAAAAAATTTACATCTATGATATTGGTAATAACAAATTTCTGGCAGAACTAGACATTTGGAGGAGATACTTGGATGATTGTTGGATGGTGTGGCGGGGAGATATACTTTTGACTAAAGACTTTGTTCAATATTTGAACAATAATGTATGGGGTATCAAGTTCACTTTGGAGACTCAATACCATGAAATTGTTTTCTTGGATGTCAAGGTTACCAGACAACATGATCATACTCTGGCGACGAGTGTACACAGAAAGTTTCCACAGTATAATTCTCTTTTACATGCCTCTAGTAATCATCCCCGCCACATCATCAGCAACATTCCCAAGTCACAATTCATACGTATGAAACGTATTTGTTCCTCTACTAAATCTCATGCAGAATGTGAACAAGATCTTTGTGATAGATTTATTCAGAGGGGATATAACAGATGTCGACTTCATAAAACCATCCAGGAGGTCAGACATATGCCACGGTCCCAATTATTAACATAAAAACATGAACAAGAGGTGTTTACTCATTCCCAAGCACAACCTATCAGATTCACAGTTACCTATGGCAACAATACCCCTTCATTTAGAAATATTGTTGATAATCATTGGGGTATTTTGAGAGCACATGAGTTTTTATCTGACATATTACCTGAGACATGCTCTTTTTCATACCCTAGGGGTAGGACGTTGAATTCACACTTTACGCATTATAAAAAATTTCACTCTACAACAACCATACAAATGACCTTGTTTGGGGATCCACTCATTGGTTCCTTTCCCTGTGGTCACTGCAGTGCATGCAGGTATATGAGCAAAATGAAGGAATTCTCAAGTGCCAACACTTCACGAGTTTTCAACATTAGGATCTTTGGTAATTGTAGTTCTGATTGGGTGGTATATTTGGCCACCTGTACATGTACTTCATTTTATGTTGGCCAAACCTCTCATCCACTAAGATTTCGCATAAGTGAGCATCTCAGTGCTATCAGAACTAAAAAATTAACAAATGCCCTATATAAGCATACTTTGATTCACCAAACTGCCCAATTTCAATTTACAATCATTGATAGGATTCAGCTGCCGAGGATGACCAAGGCAGGCTGGCATGAAAAGCTCAATAACATGGAAGCATTATGGATTACAAAACTGGGTGCTTTGTTCAAACCTGGGTTAAATGAATGTGGATAAAGCTGTATGCAGATACTATATATTTATACATCTATTGTTGTATTTTAGGGTTTGACCTGAGCTTATTTTCCCTATTCCACTGGGGATTAATGTGATCAATATTAATGTAATATTATTATATTCATTTTTGTCACTATTTTCTGTTTTTATGAATTGTTCATACAAAAAATGTTCCTTTTTGGTTATATATCCCTTTAAATTTTGCAGTATATAAGGATCATCAGTATACATCATTTTAACTTTTTCTTTCTGCACTGAAGAATGCCATTACATTGGCCGAAACCGGTTTGCAGTTTTTCTGTTTTTTTTATTTTGTTTTTCAACATGCCACAATAAAGTAGTTTTCTGCTTGCCTAAACCTTTGTGCTGGCTCATTTTGTGCGTTTTGACATTTTGGTTTGAGCCTTGCACTGGCTCTACCTTGCGTGTCTTTTTTGGTTTGCTCCATATTGTCTGCAAGATAAAACATGAATGGTAAGGTGCTTTGCTCTGTGTGTGTTTAATGCCCTAGCTTGGAACTTCTGGCAAGTTAATTTACTCAGACTGAACCCTTGTACCTCAGTGACAGGTGACAAGAGCCTAAATCCTCTATACCAACTGCCAGACAATGAGTTTTAGTGCATTTTCAAGAAATTGTGAGTTTCAGTGTATTTTCAAGAAATTGTGAGTTTCAGGAGAAGTGTATACTGCTGCTCATGTTAAGCCTTTTTTCAATATACAACTGTTTTGTTTAGCAAATGGTTATCACTGTTCATGTTAGAGAATTTGAAAGCAGGGTTAGTTGCACAACAGGTAGCATACTTGCTTTTGATGCAGAAGGCTATGAGTTCTACTCCCATGCCATGTAGATGGGTTGCTGTTATTGTGTTGTACTATAATAGGGAGTAGGGGTGCTGCAGGCCTGAATGTGTCCTCCTTTGGATGAGATGCCTTGTAACTCTGCACCTTTTGCCTTGTTGCCTTTCATTCCTATTGCAACATTATCAGCTAACCAATTTTTTTTCTTTAATGTAACATAGGCAATTTATTCTTCAAGGGTAGCAGGCACTGAGTTTGTAGATGAAACACTGAACTATAAAGTTTTTTGATAGTAGCAACCTCTTCATTAGCTACAGATCTCTTTAATGTGCAGTTATTCAGATGTCTTTTACTTCTGCAGAAACAGTGCATATTGACTGATATTGGGTATATTGTAATGACAGAAATTTGAGTGGCCTTTTATGGTTGAAATGTTCTGAAATGGGCAGTTTTGTCATTATTAGTTCATACTTTTTGTTTCATTGCTTACTGGAAAAAATGTTCAAAACTACAAACTGAAAACATACTCTAACAAGTAGTGCTGTATTATACAAAGAACATAATTTAATACAATCGTAAAGGTGAATCAAAGAGCAAATATATGTATGCATGGTCCTAAAAATGTGTGCAAGGGGCCTATGGTTTGAAAACAGTCTTAGAAGGGCTACATCCTTAGAAGGGTGTTGAAGGTATCACCCCACTGAAAATGAAGAATGAACCGAGTTTGTACTAAAACATGTCCTACTTAGGATGACAATTTACTTTTTTATTTATTTTTAATATTTTGGCACTCAGCAATTCCCCGTCCTTTTATGGACAAAAACTTAAGGCTATTATCTGATACCTTCAACGCCCATCTAAGGATGTATATGGATTCCTTCAAACTAGAAGAGGATTACTCATTTATTCTCCTACAAGGGACTGACCATCTTTATCAGTTATAGGTGGATCATCCTTTTAAAGATGATGCCCATCCTACCGATACAGGCTTAGAGTCCAAAATTAGCCAGGAGTTCTATATCTCCATAAGTACTGGGAAATCTTAAATATTTCAATTTCTTAGCTTAGCTTTTATGGACCTATTAACCTCACACTAGACAGACCCAGGTTTGGCTGTTTTCATCCATTACCCCCCAAGGGCCCTACAAGGTCTACTGCTTGACACTGACAGCTCACAAATAATGAATGGTGATTTTGGACTTGTAACAGAATGTATTGGGTATCTGACAAAGGAAATATGAAACTTATAGTATGGAGAATGAACTGCTGGTTAAAATGAACCCGCTACAATTTACAAGGTTATAGTATTTATAGGTTCATAGCTAAACATTAGGCTAGCTATTCTTTGTTGATGGTTGTAATCTGAAAGTATCCACTTCTTTCACCTTATAAGGACAAGGAGCAGGGAATGATTCTCACATGGGGTAATTGTCTGGGCGTGGATTGGCCCACAAGGGCAGTTAGCCTGATACTACTTTATGAGAGGTAACTTACATCCTTCTAAATTGGGAATTACCGGTTGGAGGCTTAGTGTGTCTGTTATTCTAAAAGTGTCTTGGTTCTGGTTTAAGCACTTGGGCTTCAGGCCAGTTATTTTACATTAAGAAGGCTGTGGTCTACACTCTTGTGGGAAGAGAGAGTAAATTCTGCACTTCTGAGCTGGGGAATTGCTGGTTGAAGGCTTATTGTGTCTGCTTATTTGAACTGTGTTTTTCTGAAATTGGTACACTTCATTTGCTGTAGCATAGACCAGATTCAAACCTGCTGAGTCTAACTCTGTATAATTTGAGCATTAAACCAGGCCATCTTTTGTTGGAGAGGGTTCCCCTCCACCCTAGTGGCAGAAGTGTGCAGTTAGAACTCATCTGATTGAAAATTGCTGGAACAGGGCTCAGTTTTGAGCTTATTTATTGGTTAATTGGTTAATTTGTTTAAATCAGTTTGCTCTTGTTTGCTACTGTTATATTTAAGTGCGTATCTGCTCTACTTTGTTAAATCGATCTAAACGGAGTTTAAATATCTTTAGCATAGTCTACTTACAGGTTTTGTTGTATGTGGATCTATTTGGGTGATTTCTGTGTTTCCTGCTATGCCATCTTGTGTTGGCTGGGGCCTGCCTGCACTTAGTGAGAGCAAGCGAACTGGTTGAAACTGGTCTGGCATAGGGTGTTTAGCTAAGTGCTTAGGGACAAGGGTTGATTGGTCAATTCCAGTATTTCTATTTTACTTTCATTTTTGTGGTATTTAAATTCTGCTTTTGCATGGGTTTGAGCTTGTTTGTACATTGAGAAACCACTGCTGTGCTGTTTTAACACTTTGCGAGGTATCTCAGCTACATTTTTTCCCTTACCAGCACTCCTGTGTAAGTGAGGCCCTCCCTTGCAGCTACTGTATTGATTTTATCCAGTCCTACTAACACCTACAGGTACTCTCCTCAGATAGTACCCACTCTACTATCCCTGACCTCTCTTCCACAGATTCTGACAACCATGGATGAACAATTTTCTATTGTTTCTCCTGCTAGTCTGGTTGATATGTGCATCCTGAGATGGTGTAGTAACTGCCTCATGTACACGGACAACCTGTATTACTACCACTTAGGAATACAATATGTGTGAGATGCAATTACATTAAGAACCTAGAATCTTGCTGTCTTAATCACAAGCCAGTACATCTGGCACTGAGAAGGTTGTCTACAGAAACACTACAAACACCACACCTCTAACACCACCCACACCTGTACAACACACTCCTACATATGCAGAGGTTTTCAACAAAAGCATACCTAAACAAAAGAGAACTCAGTGGCAAAAACACACATGCACTTCACAACCCACAGCACCAAACACCACACATATAGTACACATGCCTGTGTCTCACAGCCTCTAAGGCCCAGCCACAAATTTTTATTTATTTATTTATTTTTTATTTTACATTTGTTGACCGGGATAGTCTGACTGGATGCATGTCCATTTTCAGCAGAGGCCCGGGGAGAAAAGCACCACGGGTAAGCAGGTACAGCATTACATAATACCCAAATCCAACATACTAGTCAAAGGAGAGTCTATTGTGAGACATGCAGATGTGACACCCACCAGGCTAGGCAAGGAGAAAGTCATGGTAAGTTGCTTGTCAGGTGCTAGAATCCACCATATCATGCAAGCACTCAACTCTCTTAACAACAGGTACTGTTATGACTCTGTCATAGACCATGTTGATGTGAATGACTTAAGACATACCTCTCTGGACTATATGAAGAGAGACATGATTGAGCATGTGGAATATATGTCCCAGACAGGTATGTCTCTAGTCTTAAGCAGCATCCTACAATCACCCAGAATGATGCCTCAATACTAACAGAAAATTACTTTAAGAATTGTCTTAGCTTCTGGTGTCATTCCAAGGGGTCCAGTACCTGACAGCCTGGGAGGACATGATTGACAGACCACAATGCTTTGCCAGAGTTGGCCTTCATCTGTCTACCCTGGGCTTCAGGCTTCTGCCAAAGACTTTTGCCTCCCCCATAGTGCTTTTTAAGCAAAGTCATGAGGACAAATTACCAAAGTGAAAAATTCTTGTAAATGAAATTTAAAGGCCATGCTGTTAAACGCTAGGAGTCTTAGCATGAAACTGTACTCATTGCAAGCATTGCTTGCCCTGGAGGATGCTGACATTTGTGCAGTCACTAAAACCTGATTCAAAGCTGAGGACCGCACACAAGTCTTACCAGGTTACTAGTCCTGCCATACTTTCAGACCCCAAATGGACGGCTCAAAAGCCAAAGGAGGTGGAGTTTAAATATTTATCAAAGGCATACACACCACCAGGCTGGTCAAACAATATGACACACAGGAGACGCTCCAAGTGCAGTTAACTGTTGACAAAATACAGAGTCAAATCATAGCTAGCTACAGACCCCCAGCCTTGACTCAGGATGCCCACTCCACCTATCTTGACTTACTTGAATCCATCAAGATTCAACCCTCTACCCTGATCCTGGGTGACTTTAACTACCCAACCATACAGTGGAAGACCTATTCTATCCCAAACCCAAATGCCCAGAGATTCGTCAACTTCATCAATGCCAGTGCATTAGATCAGCTGGTCAACACCTCCACAACAGGTGAAAATATCCTGGACATGGTACTAACCAACATGAGTATCCAGTGTAGCACCCCTACAGTGTCATCCTCCTTGGTAAGATCTGACCATAAAGCACTCACTTTCGAAGTCACCATCTCCCCTGATCCACACCTTGCCAGGGTCAAACAAAAATACTTTTCCAAAATGGACTACAGTCTCCTGAGAGCAGGTATAAGCAGTTCTACAGCCACCATATCTTCAGTTAGAACTAGCATTAATATCCAAGCCTACACCAAAAAACTATATAAGCACCTACATAGCTGCATGGAATCAGCAATACCTGACAGGACCAAATCATCTTCCTCAAGGAAGAGTAAACCTGTCTGGTGGACAGCAGCAATAAACAAACTCTATAATAAAAGGAAAAATAAATGCTGTCCAGGACCAAGAAGGAGCAGGTGCCAAACTGGAAGCAATCTCTCCTTTGTCTGAACAAGCAAATTATATCACTGGTGAAATCCTCTAAGGCTAACTTCGAGTGCAAATTGGCCACATCCACTAAGGACAATCCCAAGGCCTTCTTCATATATATATGCAATCTCAAAGGTAACACCCAAATCTGCTCTGAACTGGTGCTCAACAACACCACATACACAAATGCTGTAGATTTAACCAACCTCCTTGCAGACAGATTCAGTGAAAACTTCACCCCCTGTCCCCCCATCAGTAAACCAGGACATCCCAACCACCTCCCCCCTTCCCTCATCACCAGGGAGAAGGTCTTTAATGCCCTCTCAAAGGCAAAAATTACAGCCTCCCTGGGACCTGACAACATCCCTGGCTGCATCCTACATAAACTCAGGCATGAGCTCTAAGCACCATTAGACACCCTATCCAACCAAAGCTTGAGCATCAGCTTCATCCCAGCCAAATGGAGGACAGCTACTGTCATCTCTGTACACAAAGGTGGAGTGCCCAATGACCCAGGCAGGCCTAACTAGCCTGATCTGCAAGGCCATGGAATGCATTATCATGGACCTTATAAACAAGGACATTGGCAACCTCCGCATGCTTGACCCCACACAGTTTGGTTTTGTCAAAGGGAGATTATGCCTGTTAAACTTGGTTGACTTCTTCATAATGGTCACCAAAGCCATGGACGAGGAGAAGATGGTGCAGACCATCTACCTTGACCTTGACAAAGCTTTCAACACTATTCCCCACTCAGGCATAATAGATAAACTCTCCCAGATAGGCATCAACCCATATGTTACTGGATGGGTAGCTAACTGGCTCACTGATAGAACCCACTCAGTCAAAACAAGGGAAGCCACCTCTAGTAGTAGACCCATAATGAGCAGTGTACCCCAAGGATCGGACTTGGGGCCTCTACTGTTTGGGATATACTTTTCTGAGGTGCAAGTCAAAACCAGTGTGGTCTGTGGCTGACCAAGTTTGCAGATGACTGCAAGTTGGGTGCTGTCTTAAATTCCTCTAGTGATGTGAACATCCTCCAAGAGAGCCTTACCCAAACTAATGACTGGTACCAGAAGCATGGCCTCAAACTGAATGCCAGCAAATGCATCATCATCCCTTTTGCGGAAAATGGTGCCCCCACTAATTATCATATTAATAATGTACTAAGTACACAATCAGTCATGAGGGACTTGGGCACCCAGGTTGATAGTAACCTGACTTCTGACCACCACATTGCCTCCATTGTACGGAAGGCTCTCTACATGGCCCACCTCATAAGTAAGGGTATTTCATACAGGAACAAGGACATCATAACATCCCTGTACTCCTCCCTTATCAGACCCATTATTGAGTACAATGCCCCCTTCAGTATGTACCTCGCCAAGCACATGCAGCAGCTGGAGAGACCACAGAGGTTCCTGACCAGGAAAATTCAGGGTCTCAAACACCTATCCTATACAGATAGGGTAAAAGCCCTGTCCCTCTACTCAATCTCATACAGACTGCTAAGAGGTGACCTATGTCTGGCATACAAGGCCATCTCAGACCCAGCCTTGATGGAGTTGCTGCATATCCTAAGTCAAACTCCACTCGCTCAACCCACACGCAAGACCTCAACCTGGTCTGTGACATTAATAGAACTTGTTGGGGGAATAGATTTGTGTCCCAAAGACGCCACTATATGTGGAAAAGACTCCGTCTCCATGTCAAGCAGAGTACCTCACTAGCCCTCTTTAAGAGGAACCTGGACGACTGGATGGGTAACAGAAAATTCAGCTTTGGGATCCCACCTGTGTCCCTGCTGGACAGGGGAAACAGGTGCTGACTTTGTGGGAACATGGGCAATATTCTTGGCTAGGCTTATAAGGGCCTCCAGGTTAATAGACTAGTATTGTCCTATGAACCTAAGCCTAGCTTATTTCACTTTTGGTGCTTGAGTTAACCTATCCCATTTGGTGTTAGATTGGCCTTACTCATCACATGGTTGAAAATTATATATTACCCCTAGTGAGAATATCTGGCATCATACCATGGATAATGTGAGAGTTCTCATGCATGGGATAAAGCATTTAGAAGCTGCCTCTGTCCATTAGTAGTACAGGGGGCAGTCCTGGAGTAAATTTTCTATTTCCCATCTGTAGATCAAAGTTGTGCTTGAATATGAACATGTATGAGCTTTGTTTTACATTGATGGGGAGTCATTTCCAGAGCAGTGGTATCGTTTGCAAGATACCTGTCCCTTCAAACCATTCTGCTGATGTTGCTGAAGAGGCTTAGATCCCTAGACTGAGTGTTTCAGGTGACATCTGACTTGCTGATGTGCAGTAAATCCGGCAGTGTTAGGTTGGAGAATGTCTTGTATGCCAGACACAGGTCACCTCTTAGCAGTCTATAGGATACCAAGTATAGTGACGGGGCTTTGAGTCTGTCCATGTAGGACATATCGTTTAGGCCGTATATCTCTGTAGGCATTCCAGCTGTTGTATGTGTCTGGACAAATGCATGCCAAAGGGGGCATTATACTAAATGATTTGCCTAATGAGGGCTGAGTAAGGAGAGGAGGATAATAACATCCCTATGTCTAGACACAATCTCTTTATTTATAAGCTGTACAATTCTTATGTCAATGGACAAATGTTATTTGAAAGTTTAGTCACTGTTTACATAAGCTTCCAAATCATGAACAGCTGGGTCAACACTTAGGGGCATATTGTCAATGAGATATTTCCTCAAGGTAGATGACGTGCCAAAGGATACAATAATGCATCTTTTGGCATTAATTTCATTCCATGGTTTTGGCACCAGTTATTTAAAAGGGACAAACCTTCCAGCACGATGGATAAGTCATTTAGGGATTCAGTAACTGCACCTATCTTGCAGTAATCTACAAACTTAGCCAGCCTGCACTCTTTGCTATTGTGTTTTACTGTGAGAAAAGTCCCAGCAGCTTACTGTGGGGGACTTCAGCAGTGAGTGGTCTCTTTGTGGTTGTAACTTCCCTTATTTTAATTTCTTGTGTCCTATCTGTGAGCCAGTTGGCAATCTAGCTGGTGATGTAGAGGTTTATTCACAGTCTTTCTAGCTTTTCTACCATGCCTGAGATGGAGATTGTGTTAAGATCTTTGGCTAGGTTAAGGTATAGATGCAAAATGCTTTGTCTTCATCCATTGCTTTGGTAACTTTTCCAAAAGATCCACCAGATTCAGTACGCATGACCTGCCCCTGATAAATCCAAACTGAGATTGGTCCAGTGCCTGGTCTGTGGAAGGTCTTCCCTTTTGCAGGTAGATAACTGTAGCTGTTCTCCATTTACTTAGTATGAAACCTGTATGGAGTCTGAGGTTGAACAGTGTTGATGGGGGAGGGGCTAAATTATGTTTTGTGCTTCATGTTATTAAAGATCTCCGGAGATATTGTCATGATCCACTGATGCAGTATTTTTAGCATTTGATACTGCTTTTAGGACTTAGGTCTTGTATGATACATGGAGGTGAGCCAGTTGCAGGTATATCTTGAGGGAAAGTCTGAGGGGAAAAATAGATAACGTTAGAGCTGAATTTATCAGCTAGTAGGCTCTCTATATCTTCAGCCAATGTATAAGTAACATTGTTCACAATTGGCTCAATGCATTGCTGTGTTGTACTTTTGAGATTATGAATGTAGATAAAAAAGGCCTTGTAGTTTTCTTTGGATTGGGTACCTCTTTAGCCTCTAACTTGGCTTTCATGGATGTTATTAAGCTACTGAGTTGTTTTCTTTATTACAGTGATGAGGGCTCTATCATTCTGGGGATTACTCATATTACTTTCTGTCAAAATTCTCTTCCTGTTATTGTAAAGCTTGTTGATATTATGGTTCCACCATGAGAGCTTGTTTCGAGGATTTCTGTGTGCTTGTTCCTTCCTCCTTGGTACAGCTGCATATATGCAGCTGTTTACATGCTGGACTGGTATAGTTTGGTGGTGTAAGTTTCTCCATATTCATTGGAGTTAACTTGGTTGGGGTTAGTGGGTTTTGGCTTTATTGGCCTGAATTTATCCATTAATAGACTTAAAAAAAGTCATGGACATTCAAAAGTGCCATGTAGCTGAAACACCTGATGCCCTTAAATGGTTATTTGCATATATCCCATGTTGCCTCTAATACAAGAGGTTTAAGGAATCACACAGTGGAAAGTCTAGCTTTGATAGATTTTTCTTTTGTTTTTTACTGATTGGTTTTTCTGTGTGACATTTTCACTCATTGTTTGAGTTAACTTAGTTTGTTAAAGATGTGAATCTTGCCAACGTATCACATAGTTGTAGGTAGCTTGTTTTGGAGAAATTTCTAAAGATACCTTCAGTGGAATGGATCGGTGGTTTCAGTTTTATTTTGAAGGAGACAGCTTTATGATCAAATCTCACAAGTGATGAAGGTATGCAAGGGATGGTGCAAGATGCTTCATATTAGTAAGGACAAGAGCCAAGATGTTGTTCTCCCAGTGGGCACTCTGACTAATTGTTCTAGGGCATTTGTATTGACAAAGTCCATGTATCTCTGTGCTTGTGCACTAGTGGTGATGTACGTTTCCCATTCTATAGCTGGATAGTTCAGATCACCTAGGAAAATGGTATTGAGTTTGATACTGAGTAAATCTTAGTTACTGTAGAAAGGTGTTGTGGGTTTCTTGAGTCATAGAAGGAGTTCTGTAGCTAGGTAATATATGGTACAGGACCTTTCTGAAGGTTTTTTGGACATGAAGAAGTTCTAGTGCATTGTGCTAATTTATCAGCCTTGATGTGAGTCTCTTTTGGGTGTAGACTGAGACACTCCCACTGTTTTTCACAAACATGTGGAAAGCATTATTGACCTGTATTTCAGGATTGCTCTTTGACATTTTAAACAATATCTCAGTCACAGCACAGAAATCAACATCCTCAAGGATGAGAAGAGCTTGTAAGGAGTATAGTTTCTTGTTTAGGCTCCCGGCATTGATCAGTAACACCCTTATATTTTCCTTTACTTGTTTTGTTATGTTGGTAGGTTTAGCAGTTTGGCATTGTCCACCCCATAGTGCCTTTTTAGTCAATGTCTTTGCTAATAATTGAAACACCAGAGGAGAGAGATGTAGGACATCTCTGGCAAAGCAGTGTGGTCTGTTGATCATTTCTATACTTGTATACACACTTTAATAACATATTCTTACAGACCTTAAATAATCTAGCACCAGTATGTAACAAAAGAATAATGTCCAACCCCGCACCATGGCTGACAAAATAAATAAAAAAAAATCATGATAAAAAGGGATAAAGCCTGGAAAATAGAACTCAAAATGCCTTCCAGCAATTTAGACATCTTAGAAACCTTGCAAAATTCTATGTCAAACAGGGTAAACAAATATACTATACCAACCTACAGGACAAACATAAAAACAACCCAAAGCTTTTTTGGTCATCACTAAATAAACTACTCAACCCTGGGAAAGATCATCAATCCCTCTACAAAAACAAACAATATGGCAGACTATCCCACATGGTTTAATTCCTACTTTATACAATCAGTATTATCTCTCTCTCTCTTAGACACTAACAAATTTGCACCCTCTCTCTACCCCCTGTCCAATAAAAAACACTCGCAGCTCTTCAATTTTAGTCCAGTACCCACCTCACTCATAATGAAGTTGCCCCCTTAAATTAAAAACTACTTCCACAGCTGTAGACCAACTTCTATCAGAGTACCTAAAAATGGTACAGAAGTCATAGCCTTCCCTGTGTCCATACTAATTAATAGGTCCATTTGCAGAAAGATACACCCCATCAGTGTGGAAAAAATCCTACTTCAAACCATTGCACAAAGGTGGCACATCTACCAAGTTTATTAACTATAGACCAATAGCGATTCTCTTCCCCCTGTCCAAAATATTAAAGAAATGCATCTATATGCAGCTTATGTAATACTTAACCTCAAATAACATGGCTTTAGGCCCAGCACAGCATCACTACTGCACTACTACATTTTTCCAATCTAATAAACCAACATAGAAACAATGGTCTACTTGTGTTCATGTTCTTAGACTTGTCAAATGCATTTGATACTGTCTCCCACCAACAACTGCTTGTTCAACTTCCCTCAGTAGGACTTTCACAATAGTCCTTGTTGTGGTTTCTTAGTTACCTATCTGGAAGGCAGAAAGCCAATAAATGGCAACAAACTTACTCATCTTTTCAACCATTTACTACAGTGTCCATCAGGGCTCTATCCTGGATCCTTTCCTATTTAATATATTTATTAATGACCTCCACACCTCCACTCACCATGCTAGTTTAGTTCAGTATGCAGATAACTCAACATTAATATGTGCAGCCTCAACAATAAATAAGCTCCAAGACAGTACACAAAAATATTTCTCCTCTGAAGAAACCTGGCTCAAAGAATCAAACCTCCTACTCAATCCCAAGAAAACTAAGTTAATGCTTTTTACCTAAAAAAGTTGCAAAAATCAAAAACAGCCTTTTACCATAAAGTAAGCAAATAATACTGTCACTGAAATTATAACTCACAGGTGTTATAATAGAAGAAAATCTCAAACATGACCACCGCATACTGCACACTATTAAATCTACACACCAGAAATTAGGCTTTCTTTATATGAACAATGAAGATCTTGAAGATACTGCAAGAAAATCTCTAACCACTACTTTGTTATTGCCACCTCTCATATATGCTGCTCCTGTCCTAAGAAACTTAAACAATATGCAAAGAAAGAAACTTGTCTCCTGCTACAATAGAATAGCTAAATTTGCCACCAATCTCCCTCATGGGATCCACCATTGTCATAGCTTAAAGCAATTAAACTGGCTTGAACTACACAACTAACTACAACACATAAACTCATTCATCATCCAGAAAAATGCCCTGCACTACAAAACTTATTACTATCCTACTGTCCAGCAAGAGACTTCCGCTCTAGTAGCTAATTATTACTACATAAATATAAGTCAAATAATGTTGCAAGAGACTCGCTGTGCTCCCAGTACATTGATAAACTCTGGAATAGTATCCCTCACAAGTAAAACTATCCGACAAACTCAATAGTTTTAAGCCACTACTTAAGCAACATCTTAACCAATCCTGGTCCTGCACATGCTCATCACAAGATTAAGACTTTGTGTTCACTGTACTATACTCTCCAGATACTCTCCTTAAACAGAATACTGTCAACCTTTCACTGAAATGACAAAATAATGTTTATACATAACTGCTGGCTGTGAAATCCACTAAGCTGCATGTGGGCTTTCTGTTTAGTAACTTCCACCTCTGTAAAATCTTAGATTGTATAAATGTATCAACTGTTTGTCTATAAATGTCAATAGAAACGTAACTACTCTGTGTTTAACTGGAACTTAGTGAAATGTAGTGTAAGCAAATGGAGGTTTTCTCCCTGGGCCTCCACTGAAAATGGGTTTACTCAGACTTTCCCTACAAACAAAGACAAACAAATAAATATCCTCACAGGCTGACAAATATTTGATACCCTTTAAAAGACACAAAAAACTAAACTAGTTATTGAAGTCAGTTATTTTTTGCTCATACTATGGCATCATCCTTGGAGAATGTAGAATGCAGCATAATGCTAGGCTTGCATCTGCTTGGGGCATATTGTCTGAGAACTCCATCATGTCTCTCTTCATATAGACCAAGGAGGTACACATCAGGTCACTGACATTGGCATGAACTATGACAAAGTCACACTGATACTTGTTGTTCAAGGACTTGACTGCATGCATGATCTGATGGATCTTGGCACCAGGCAAGCAACTAATGGTCACTCTTTACTTGCTCATCCTGATAAGAGGCACATCTTTATGTCTTACGCTGGAGTCACTTATAACAAGAATATTTGGTTAGATAGATACCTGCCTTACCAGTTCATCACCCATGACTTTTGGGGTTCATTGTGCTATGTGAGGTGGTAGGCTTAACTTGCTAAGTGTGCTTTGTGCCCATGTTATATTTTGGAGGTCTTTGAGGTTTAGGCAAGTTAATTTTAGAACCTCAGCATATGATGGATTATGTGTATTGTGATGGCCTTGAAGAGGTGTACTGATGACAATATTGATGTCTGATTTTGCTGTGTGTGGGATTTTTGTGTCCAAGTATATTTAGAGCTTCTTTGTGCCTGGCCTGTGACTGCAAGGCTTGGATAATTGTCTGGCCTACAAAGCTGATATAAGTAGAGTTTTTTTTTACATTTGCTCTGTTTCAGTGATATTTAACAATTCCGTGCTGCATTTATTTATTTGTTGAATTTATCACTGTTTTTCAGCCTGCACTTGTTAAAGAAACTCCATCTGTTACTGTACTGCTCTTTGGTTGTTTTAACAATATTCTGATATTCCCTAAGCTCCTCTGATACCACAAAAGCTGTTCTGAGTGAGTCTGCTAAAATATTTCTAAGTTTTGCAAAGTTTTTGTATGTTGTGAACATTTCTTAGGGTTAATAAACCTATTTCCAAGGATTGCTGATATTGCAGGAATTCTTACTTCTGTTATAAAACATTTGTTACTGCACTTGAGCTCAAAGCCAGTTTGTTTTACATTGGAAGGGTTCTTTTGCACTCTGATGGGAGCAGAGAGCTCATTTCAACTCATCTGAGGTTGGAGCTACTGGTTGATAGCTTATTGTGTTTTTATCTGATTGGCCTGAAGGTTTAACTTTATAAAAGTATTTCATCCTGCTCATATAAAAGCTATCACTCAAATGTGGTTCCCTGTACTTGTATAATAGCAAACCTCTCCAGTTTAAAATCCTCTATAGGAAATGGTCTCCATAGTCTCCCACTGTTCGCAGCTGCTCGAAGAGCTGCCAGTTTGTCCAGAGGGTGGTACCAATGCAGTTCATCTAAGAGTATACTAATAAACACTCTCACTTTGACCTTTAAGTGACTCTCCCTTACTCCTTCCCATTTAGAAATTCTGTTTCCTTGCCTTACATAGTATAATCTAGATTCAGACTTGCTGAATCTAGACTGTTTAGTATCACTGTGCTCTTAGACCAGCCATCTTACATTAAGATAGCCTACCTGCACCCTTGTGGCAGAAGTATGTAGCTCAGGGCCCATCTGTGTTGGGGACTGCTGGAGAAAGGCTCAGTTTGTGGCTTTTCCAATGGTAGTTGTGCTGTAACTGTTTAAATTTCCCTGTATATAAGCTTTGTGTTTGCATGGGTTTGCAATCAGTATACCGGAGCTGTTCAACATTTGGAAACTTTACACAGAGGTCTGGAGTGCATCTGCACTGAAATCCAAGGCATCTACTGAAAGAAAATCTGAAACATAAGTATATTTTAAGCCTGCACTGCACTTTATTAACTGTATTTAATTGAATTGTTGCTTCATTTTTGCTGTTTATGACTAAGTCCAGCTAGCCCAATTCCTTCCCAAATACCACATTCATAAAAATCCTGCCACAGTGGATTGGCAGTTTCCAATCATTTTTATGCCAGTTTGAGTGATATAAGCATCCTGAGGCAATGTAGCAATTGATTCATGTATACCGACAACCATTTATTCCTAAAGCAAACTAACACCCTAAGTGAGAGATAGAAATACACTGTGGAATTGGAGTAAATTCTCTCACGTAAAAACAAGCTAGACATCAAACATGTTGTCAGTACACACACTTCATCTCTCATGCAATCCTTACCTCTTACACAAAATAAGGTCATGACACATAAATCGACATATGCGAAGGTACTCACTAAAAAACTATCAAAAGAACAGAGACTACCCACACTCACAACTAACCATAAAGAAATTGCTACACGTCAGCACACACATCCATGTCTCAACAAATAATCGCCTAAGGCAAAACACATCAAATGTCTTGGTCATAGGCAACTCCACAGTGAGACACAGATATCCCTCTCACCAGACTGGACAAGGAGAGGGTCACAGTCAGCTGCCTGTCAGGTGCTAGGAACCAACAAATCCTGCATGCACTCCAAGTCACTAAACAAGTACTGTTATGACTCTGTCATAGTCCATGTTGGAGTGAATGACTTGAAATGTACCTCTCTGGACTATACGAAGAGAGACATGATAGAACTCTCTGATTATGTGCTCCACACAGCTATGTCCCTAGCCCCAGGCAGTATCCTACCCTCACCCAAGATGATGCCAGAATATAAACAAAAAATTATTTGACTTCAACAATTGGCTCAGCTTCTGGTGTCAGTCCATGGGGATCCAGTATATGTCAGCCATGGAGGATATGGTAAACAGACCTCACTGCTTTGCTAGAGATGGTCTGCACCTGTTCCCCTCTAGGCTTTCAGATACTGGCAAAGGCCCTTGCCTCCCCATAGCGCCTTTTTAGGCAATGTCAAAACAACACATTTTCTAACATAACAAAATCTAATCAAGACAAACTCAGGCTCATGCTGCTTCATGCTATGAGTTGAAAAGTGAAACTGCACTCCCTTGAAGCACTCCTCACCTTGGAGGATGCTGACATCTGTGCAGTTACCGAGACATGGTTTAAGGCCGCTGAGAGCACCTCTGCCATGCAAGACTACAATGTCTTCCACACATTCAGACCTCAAAATGAGCATGAAGGAACCAAAGGTAGAGGTGTATCCATCTTCATTAAAATCAAATACACTTTGAGACTGGTCAAACAGCATGAGTCTCAAACTACTTCATGTCTAATTAACTATTGTGAGAGTACAATACCACACCGTTGCTAGCTATAGATCCCCCACCATAAATCAGAATAAGCACACCGCCAACCTAGATTTACTGAAATCCCTCGCCATACAGCCCAACACCTTAGTCATGGTAGATTTCAGCTATCCTTCCATAGACTGGGGGATGTACACGAGCAGAAACACACTCACCCAGAGGTTCTTGGACTTTGTTAACACAAATGCTCTGGAGCAAGTGGTCTGCACCCCCAGTAGGGGCTCTAATGTTCTGGACATAATATTGACTCACATAGTGGGGAGTCACTGTACTTTGCCTGGCATAATGGCCTCCCTACTTAGGTCAGACCACAAATTTGTGTCCTTTGAAGTGACTACTATAACTGACACCCTCACAGGAACAAAGATTATAAAAACAAACTTCACCAAAGCTAACTACAGAGTACTAAGTGATGGTATAAAAAGCTTCATGCTATCCACAATCGCAGACTCCAATGATCACTATGCAGAAGTGCATGCAAATACCCTGTACAAACACTTTAAGTGACTGCATAAACTCTGCTGTGCCTGACCAGACCAAAACCAGGTCTTCCTATAAAAAACAAGTCACCATGGTGTGCTTCAAGTATAAACAGAGGAACATGAGGAAGAAACTGTTGTCTAAAAGCAAGAGAGAGACAGAGATCACTCTGCAGAGGAAGAGTTCCCTTTAAGCCAAAACAGCAAAATCAGAAATCTTGTAAAGTCTTCTAAAGCAGATTACAAAATTAATATTGCATCCCTAGCCAAGGATAATCATAAGTCATTTGTTAACTATGTCTGAAGTCTAAAATGGAATGCTCGGTTATGTGCCAAACTGGTTGTAGATGGGATCACTCATACTACACCAGAAGATATTGCCAACCTGCTAGCTGACAGATTCAGTGCAAACTTCACCCCCTGCCCCCACCTACCATATCCCAAAGCATACCTGACACCAGCCCTCTACTTAGTATCTCTAGAGAATAGGTCATCTCTGCACTCATCAAGGCCAAAAACACAGCCTCAATGGGACTAGATAATATCCCATGTTGTTAACTAAACAATCTAAAATGAGACCTAGCTGATCCACTTGGCATTCTCTTTAATCATAGCTTGAGAACTTATGTTCCTGCAGAATGGAAAACAGCAACAGTAATCTCTGTTTTCCTGTCTGACCGCCAACAATACGTTGTTTGGCAGAATGACATATCTCCCCAACTACCTGTCTCTATAGGGGTTCCCCAAGGATCCATCCTTGGACCCCTACTCTTCTCTATTTTCACCAATAATCTAGCCTCTGCCACCAAACATGCCACACTCATACAATACGCAGATGACTCATCCATCATCTGCTCAGCCCAGTCCCTACCCAAACTGCAAAAAGTCACACAGGAAGCCTTTTCCTCTGTTGAAACTTGGTTATCCAATGCCCAATTAATACTCAACCCAAACAAACCTAAACTACTCATCTTCCAACCCACCAAACATACTCAAAACAACTCTCACGTTAACATCACAGCAAAACCACTATACACCCAACAGAACATACCAAATTGCTAGCAGTGGAAATAGACAATAAACTAAAATTTGACACTCACATATCCATGACCATAAAAAAAAAGTCCACAAAAAACTAGGAGCGTTATACAGAAATAAGAAACTTCTCACCAAAGCAGCAAAGATTTCAATAGCAAATACCCACCTTATCTCCACCCTACTTTATGCCTCTCCAATATATAATAACCTAAGGCAATGCAATCTAAACAAGCTAGAGACCTACTACAACAAAATTGCCAAATTCGCCACAGGGGCATCCTACCGTAGTCACCACTGTCTCTCACTTGCTGAACTGGGCTGGCTTGAACTCCCTCACCTCCTTCAATGGTATCAACTTTCACTCGCCCACAAACTAGTAAACCATCCACTAAATGTCCCATCCGTCCAGAATCTACTCCAGCCCTATTGCACCACCAGACCACTAAGATCCAGCAACAAAAATCACTTGCAGATCACTAAAGCCAATAACTCTTCTGGTGAAGCACTATTCTCTTGCGCCATAGCCAAATTATGGAACTCCCTCCCACCCACATTTACCTCTGTACCATCATGCACAAACTTCAAAACTTTACTAAAAGTGCACCTAAAAACATGCTGGCTATGCCCTTGCAACTCCCACTCTAATATCACCCACCCCATCCACCCACTGCCTTTCTTTCCACCCCACTAACTACCTTGATTATAGCAAGCTCAGATGCTCATAAGCCTACTACTTATTATACAGCAGGAACTTCTTATTCTAACAATTGTTAATGTCTGTTATGTACTTCACAGATAAAAGATTCTAGTTGTCTACTGATGTACTATGTTCTTCATCTGTAACTATGTTTGTAATTGTTAATTGCTATGTTAATCAAATTGTTAATTGCTATGTAAATCCAATGTAACTATTGTCTGTATATTTTAACTGTGGAGCTTTTCTCCCCGGACCTCTGCTGAAAATGGACCTATGTCCAGTCGGACACTCCCGGTCAACAAATGTAAACAAATAAATAAATAAATAATCCTCCTGCACAAAGGGGGGCCATCAACTGACCCTGGGAACTACCGACCCATAAGTCTAACCAACCTCTTCTGCAAGGCCATGGAAGGAATTATCATGGACCTTATCAGCATGGACATAGGCAACCTCCAAACACTGGACCCAACCCATTTTGGCTGTGTTAAGGATAGATCATGCTTGTTGAACCTGGTAGACTTTTTTAAGAATGTCACCAAAGCCATGGACGAAAGTAAGACAGTGCATACTGCCTATCTCGACCTTGCCAAGCCTTTCAACACAATTCTCCACTCTGGCATCATTGAGATACTCTCCCAGATAGGGATTAACCCTTACTTTACTAGATGGATAGCCAATTGGCTCACTGACAGAACATACTCTGTCAAAATTGGTGACTCCAGCCCCACCCATCATCAGTGGAGTACCACAGGGGTCTGTCTGTGCTGGGCCCCTTACTGTTTGGCATCTACTTCTCAGAAATCCAGGCCAAAGCAGCTGACCTTTGGCTCACCAAGTTCCCTGATGATTGCAAACTGGGAGTGATCACTGAGTCCCCCATTGATGTCAACATATTACAGGAAGGGCTAATGCAATGAATGATTGGTGCCAAAGCCATGGTCTAAAACTAAATGCAAAAAATGCATTATTATTCCCTTTGGCAAAATGGAATTCCCTACAAATTACAATATTGACAGCACCCCCCTGAGTTTCAACCCAGTGGTGCGAGACTTGGGAACACAAGTTGATAGCAATCTGAACTTTGACCATCAAGTTTCCACAGTGGTAAGGAAAGCCTTCTACACAGCATACCTCATAAGCAAAGGCATAGCATTCAGGTCAAGGAATGTTATAACTCCACTGTACTTGACCCTCATCAGACCACTAATAGAGTATAATGCACCCTTTTGCACGTACCTCACCAGACACCTGCAGCAGGAACTTAGTGAAATGTAGTGTAAGCAAATGGAGGTTTTCTCTCTGGGCCTCCACTGAAAATGGGTTTACTCAGACTTTCCCTACAAAGACAAACAAATAAATATCCTCACAGGCTGACAAATATTTGATACCCTTTGAAAGACACAAAAAAACTAAGCTAGTTATTGAAGTCAGTTATTTTTTGCTCATACTATGGCATCATCCTTGGAGAATGTAGAATGCAGCATAATGCTAGGCTTGCATCTGCTTGGGGCATATTGTCTGAGAACTCCATCATGTCTCTCTTCATATAGACCAAGGAGGTACACCTCAGGTCACTGACATTGGCATGAACTATGACAAAGTCACACTGATATTTGTTGTTCAAGGACTTGACTGCATGCATGATCTGATGGATCTTGGCACCAGGCAAGCAACTAATGGTCACTCTTTACTTGCTCATCCTGATAAGAGGCACATCTTTATGTCTTACACTGGAGTCACTTATAACAAGAATATTTGGTTAGGTAGATACCTGCCTTACCAGTTCATCACCCATGACTTTTGGGGTTCATTGTGCTCTGTGAGGTGGTAGGCTTAACTTGCTAAGTGTGCTTTGTGCCCATGTTATATTTTGGAGGTCTTTGAGGTTTAGGCAAGTTAATTTTAGAACCTCAGCATATGATGGATTATGTGTATTGTGATGGACTTGAAGCGGTGTACTGCTGACAATATTGATGTCTGATTTTGCTGTGTGTGGGATTTTTGTGTCCAAGTATATTTAGAGCTTCTTTGTGCCTGGCCTGTGACTGCAAGGCTTGGACTACAAAGCTGATGTAAGTAGAGTTTTTTTTACATTTGCTCTGTTTCAGTGATATTTAACAATTCCGCGCTGCATTTATTTATTTGTTGAATTTATCACTGTTTTTCAGCCTGCACTTGTTAAAGAAACTCTATCTGTTACTGTACTGCTCTTAGGTTGTTTTAACAATATTCTGATATTCCCTAACCTCCTCTGATACCACAAAAGCTGTTCTGAGTGAGTCTGCTAAAATATTTCTAAGTTTTGCGAAGTTTTTGTATGTTGTGAACATTTCTTAGGGTTAATAAACCTATTTCCAAGGATTGCTGATATTGCAGGAATTCTTACTTCTGTTATAAAACATCTGTTACTGCACTTGAGCTCAAAGCCAGTTTGTTTTACATTGGAAGGGTTCTTTTGCACTCTGGTGGGAGCAGAGAGCTAATTTCAACTCATCTGAGGTTGGAGCTACTGGTTGATAGCTTATTGTGTTTTTATCTCATTGGCCTGAGGGTTTAACTTTATAAAAGTATTTCATCCTGCTCATATAAAAGCTATCACTCAAATGTGGTTGCCTGTACTTGTATAATAGCAAACCTCTCCAGTTTAAAATCCTCTATAGGAAATGGTCTCCATAGTCTCCCACTGTTCGCAGCTGCTCGAAGAGCTGCCAGTTTGTCCAGAGGGTGGTACCACTGCAGTTCATCTAAGAGTATACTAATAAACACTCTCACTTTGACCTTTAAGTGACTCTCCCTTACTCCTTCCCATTTAGAAATTCTGTTTCCTTGCCTTACATAGTATAATCTAGATTCAGACTTGCTGAATCTAGACTGTTTAGTATCACTGTGCTGTTAGACCAGCCATCTTACATTAAGATAGCCTACCTGCACCCTTGTGGCAGAAGTATGTAGCTCAGGGCCCATCTGTGTTGGGGACTGCTGGAGAAAGGCTCAGTTTGCGGCTTTTCCAATGGTAGTTGTGCTGTAACTGTTTAAATTTCCCTGTATATAAGCTTTGTGTTTGCATGGGTTTGCAATCAGTATACCGGAGCTGTTCAACATTTGGAAACTTTACACAGAGGTCTGGAGTGCATCTGCACTGAAATCCAAGGCATCTACTGAAAGGAAATCTGAAATCATTTAAACATCATGTTTTTTTCTTTGCAGTAGAGCGAGTCCATCTTGTACGGGGGCTTGTCCCTTAATACTTACATATACCTGTGTGTGTGTGTGTGTGTGTGTGTGTGTGTGTGTGTGTGTGTGTGTATACATATATATATATATATATATATATATATATATATATATATATATATATATACACACACACACACACATACATACTAAATCCATAGTGGCATAGCAGTGGCTAAAACATTAAAAAACTAAAAAGTATGAAAAATCCATTGAGCTTTGATTTCCATGAACAAACAACACCTATTAAAACAGTTCAGTTATTACTATTTAGTAATTAGAAGTCTGAAGGTCAGTTTGGTGTTTTTCAACATACATTAAAACACTTGTGTAGTTTGCCATTGGCTAACAGAGGAACGTTTTTTCTGCTATTATAATTTGCAAATAATTCCTGCTAGACTGCAGGTCATTCCATTTATTCATACCAGTAATACTTTGTGGCAGAGCTACAGACTTTGGTGGAATTTATTCTCAGCTAGGATGTGTGATCATAAGAGTAAAGACAGAATTCGAAAATGCTGATTCCTGGACTGATGAAAGGCCACTGTAATCAATACCTTTGTGTATTGGATTGTTCCTATCATAGTTTTAATTATAAGCAGAAGGATATCAAGCAATGATGTTGTACAGTTTGAATTAATTAATTGCCCCTTTAGTGCTCATTTATTGGTGGGCCAGCTAGTTGACCACCAAGGGACTGATTGGGGATACTTATTTTTCTTAGACAATGATTACCCTGTGCATATTATGTGTATTAGAAATAATCTCTTGCATACATCAAACACTTGGGGAAATACTTTTTCATAATTCTCTAATTATGTCGCAATAAAGCATATATGCTGAATAATATATCCTGTTGGTATCATTATGGAATATTGATCTTAAAAACTTTCTTGCTGGGAAATAGTGCAAATAATATAATATGGCATTTAGTATGCAATAGCTATGTATAACATTAGGTACTGTAGCTGCTGTGAATATAGATATAACTGTTATGAATGTCATAGTCCACTTTTGCATGTTATAAAATTTTAATTCATGAAATCATGCTTTCAAAAATGTTTCATAAAAATGAAATATTTAGAGACATGATACATGACAGCTAAGGCTATGCAGAGCAGAAGCACTGAAAAGGTCTAGTTCACTGATAATGGAGTGCCAGATGCAGAAGGGAACTATTGTCATGCAGCATATCTGCTGTTGGTATGTAGATCATACATGATGAGCACAAGCAACTTGACTTGCATAACAGCGCTGGGTCATTTTTGCAAAAAGGAAGCCCGAGAATGAAGGCAGTCAAGGCTGCATCAAAACATAAGTACTAAGGTCAACCAATCACGTAGCACAGTGAGCAGCCGAGGGGAAAGCTGTTGCAAACCTCACATGCATCTGCAATCCAAAAAATAAAGGTCCACTCCCTCACACACATGAACAAATATATAGACAAATGAAAACAAAAAGTTTCTCATACGTCATACAAGTTACTTGTAGACAAAGCTGTATGTGTACACACAGGCGCACATACAGAGCCACAAAATTTGCAGGAAACCTGATCTTATCCTGAAACCTGCAACTAGTGTCACCAGTACACATCTCCTCCGCTGTTCCACTTTCCTGCTGGTGTAGCAGTTTACATCATGCACTGCAATCCCATACAACTGGACAGTATACTAAGGCACAGATACAAGTCACTAAAAATAAAGCTGCAATGAGATGAAAAAGGGTAACAGTACACAGAAAGGGTAGAGAGAGTATGCAGTTCACAGGATTTATGAGTTTTCTCACATTTTTAACAGTCATTCTGCTATGTATATGCATACATACATATATATTCCTACCTGAATGAAGGAGCCTGAAATCTCTCACTGAGTTCAAAAGGCTTTCTCCAAACACTTGCACAAGGAAACTGAGTGTAAGTGCTTTAGGGACAATGGTTCACCTCATCATTTGCTATCAAACAGCATAGTACCTCCAGCAACGCTCACCCTGAATTGTTAAATTTTAGGAGCATGCTACTTCTAGCATGACAGTTTTCCCTGCTTGTATCATGAATGCTGTCATGCTTGTTTCCTGAATGTTGAAACTCAAAATGGACAACTATAAAACAACTTTGTTGTTTACTGTTAACTACATCTGCAGCATTTCTCTGTATGTAAGACTCTGGAATAAGCTTATGGAATAGTCAGTATATTTTAATTTTCTACATTGTATATAACATTTCATCTTGTTTATATATACATAATTAGCTGTAACAGATGATTAATGCTAACCTTGTATCATACAGTTTGTGACTGTAGGAAGAGGAGAAAATAAAAGATTCCCTGTGCATTTCTATAAGGTTATTGCAGACAGAAATACAAAGAAAAACATGGGGACACAAACATTGACATTTGGGTTGAAATTAGTAAATTGTGTTTTGAGAAAGGAGAACAACAATTAAGTAGGAGTAGGTAGTTAAGAAATATCAGTTAAATTTTATGGTAGCAGATAGAAGGGGAAGTGTAATAGTCACCATATGGGAATTTAGTCCAGAGCAGTTATTGTTTTATCAGAGGTATTGCAGCTTGTATTTTCTTCTGGATCCAAAATCATCCTGGATGGGTGTAGAGCAAGAGCAGAGCCAAGTGCCTTGCAGATGCTGTTTTAGCAGACTTTTAAAGCATTTTTTTTGTTTTCTGTAAGCTTTAACTCTAATGGGATGGAGTTTCATATTTTGAAACACAGTGAGACTAGAGTAAGTTTCCAGTGATATTATGAGATTAGTCATTCTCACATGTGTATTGTAGCATAGTAGTTGTTGGTCTGTTTAAGAATACTAATGTAGAAACAGGCAATCAGGTTACAGTAAATCAGAGATAGCTGCAAGATGGATAATTAATTTCCTAGTGTCTACTAGAGAATAGATTTTTGAAGTCTGGGTCTGAAGAGGGACCCGATAGGAGTCTAGGGGTAGTTACATATACTAGATGGAAGGAGGAATGTGAACTGGAGAGTGATCCTGTGAAGGAAAGAAACTGAAGCCCTTTAAAAGAAATGTACTGATCTGCCCCTGTCTGAGGGAAATTGAAATAAGGCACTTCAAGTTATTGCTGCCTATGTGCGGGTATAAATAGAGTTGCTCTATACATGTGTTTGTTCCCTGTAACTGTAGTTTCACTATCCAGCCTGTGACTGTACTGCCAGCATGAAGTTGTACTAAGAACTATATGAACTAATTTTACTGATTCAGTTAGAATCATGTGAAACCTGCGGAGCACAGACATTTGCAAGAGTGAATTTTATTTGAAACTAAAAGTGACTGAGCATTATAAGGCTGACTTTCCTGTATATATTTTTTTCTTTTATCAACTTTCTTTTAAGTAAATATGAAATTCAGACTGGAAATTTGGCTCTAGTTGCTTATTTAATTGCTACAATCAAAACCATACACTATGTTAGTGTTTTCAACAAACAAAACCTGCAGTCCTTCTGTGACATTCCAAAATCTGCCTGCTTTAACTGAGTAATATTCTCCAGTAGAAACAGTCTGCCAGATACTGCGGTGGTGGTGCATACTGCGGTGGTGGTGCTGCGGTAGCATTGTCGCCTCACAGTAAGACGTTGTCCTGTTCGATTCTCAGCTAAAGCGTCTTCTGTGTGGGGACATGCATGAATGGGCGTGCCTTCGTTGTAGGTTGTGCGTCAGGGCTGGCAACTCGGCATGTAATAATCTACTGCCAATCATTAGCGGACTGGAGTTCCGCTGTGGCGACCCCTAACCGGGAAAGCCGAAAGACACAACAAGAAACAGTCTGCCAGAGTTTCAGATTACTAGCTCTCAAAAAAAAACCTGTGCTGTGTGTTTGCTAATTACTCTGAGTGTAGTTGGTTCTATGGGGAGACCAGTTTGGTGCATATTGACTGTGGATACTGAGTTCTAGGAAATAGTGGAAAAACTGATTGCAACTGAAGTCTTCACATCAGTTTCTGATCACTCTTAAACAGAAAGAGAATTAAGTAACATTTGGCCAGTGTATCCGAGAGATGTGGTGCCACAGATCAACACTTGCTAAAACTCCAGCAAGAAACTCCCATTCTGGTACATCAGCTGTCCACCTCATGGTGGGTGCATCAGTCCAGTTTGATCCTGGCAAAGCTTGGACCTGATGATAATAAGGAATATCTGTGTGCTTTTGAAAGGTATTGTAAGAAATGATAAGACTGTACTGTATCGTAATTAACTGGAAACAACTGAAATGAGACTGAAACGAAAGTCTTTATCTGTTAATTACTCAAACTTGTGCTGAACAGGTGCCAGTCTCTCCTTTATGGGCCACGTCTTGTGTATTTTTCAGAATGAATTCTCCAAACACTGTAGTTCATTTAATAAGGCTTTATTAGATGTTCACAATATCCAAATACTGTCTTCATAACAGTGCTGATAAACAATAACAGTCTGTAGAAATGTTGGGATGCTTTTCTTGTCTCTGTCTGTATTAAGATGTTTATGCATTGCAACACTTTAATACAAAGCTCATAACTAATGACTGCTAAACAAAACAATAACACAAAAAATTTATTTGCCAAATCTGTAACTGCAAACCCTTTATTCTGTGAATTAACTTGACTGTCTTTTAAATGAAACATTTTACCTTTAAGTCTGTCTAATGCCTAATAACTATTTTAAAATGGAAGTCTCTTATCTAACAGGTATGCAGCTGTAGAGAGAGCTGACCTCAGACAGAATGGGCCAGAATTATGTTGTCCCTGGAGGGACAGAAAAATCTTTAATGGATCCTGAAGACCCTCTTGCACATGATTAGCAGAAACAGAAGCAAGAGATTTTAGCAATATGAGGGCTTCCTTCAAGTTTCATAACTGGCCATGTTATATGGATAGCTCAGTTAGATTACAAATGGCTAATTTGAAACATATTTTGAAACTGTGGCTAGACCTTCATGTCAATAATATAAGAAACATTTTAAAAATGCTGCCTATAGGTAATTTTAAGAAGAAAGCTCAGAATGATTCCACATCTCCTGAACAGCTAGATGTTGCCGTAGAGTATTTGTTAATAAGTGAAAAATGCAGTTCGGTTGAACCCACTTCAAGTCGAAGTCTGGAGGCCAAACAGCGACAGTGTTGAACCCAACATTGTCAAAATATGAGTCTTGCCCCTATCTCAACCCATGTTAAAGCCCGTTTTGAGGTCGAAGTTCAGTCGTATTTCGACAATGTCGGAATTCAACATTGTCATTTTTGCGAACATGGGTCGATAATCCCATCATTTGATGGGGTCCAGTTCAACCTTACCATAGTAAACCAAAAATGCAGAATCTAAGTCAGGCTTACATGCAGAAAGGGTAGTTATTAAGCCATCACCTAAGTATGTTTCTTTGTAGCTAATAAAGAAATATTGTCATTGAACCAGTTTGTTCTAAATGCTCTAGGCAGGACATATAGCCAAGTACTTCAGTTAATGACATCAATACTATAACTGTTAAATCTATTTATGTAAAAAAGCAGTCTGCTAAAGTGCACTTGAAAGTATACCAGTGGAGTGTGGCAGTGCTGAACTGTTAACTTTAAGAAATGTGTGTCATTTTCATGCTGTCTCTGTTTTAGTACCAAACTCATGAAATGTACTCTTGTAGCAGAAATGAAATAATCACTATGACTGTTGGAATCAGGATGTCATGTTGCACTAGTTGAAAAACAAAACCTTTACTAACATAAAACAGCTAGCAGAAAATTGAAGTGATATGGATTTACTGAGTCAAGAAGGAATACCTTGCATCTCAAGTAGAAATGAAGACTCTTTTAGGTAAAGTGTTACATCCTGTAGCTCTTCTGAATTCTTTGTCTCTTGATGTGATCATTAAAGAAGATTTTCTGAAACTTTAGGACATGAGGACATATGGAGGGCAGGTTTAGTCAGATATACTGCTAGAGGTGCATAGCCCTAGCGAAGAGAAAGATACAAGACTAGAAGGCATAAAACATGCATATATTTGTCTCCAAGTAAAAGAGTTAGATAAGTCTAAATTGGAGTTTTGTCAAAATACCCATGTTAAATAGCAAAGGTGATAATTGTAGAAACTGACAGGGAGAGTGTTTTTTTTTAAAAAAACTTAAAATAAAGTGATAAAAGAAGTCAGTGTGCAGAGTGACGGTGAAGAGCCCCTAGTAAGGAGTAAGTGAGATGGGATGGAAATTGAGGAAGGACAGACATTTCTCCTACTGCAGGATAAGAAAAGGAGGAACCTGAAAAGTGTATTGAGCTTCTCCCTGCTATACCAAAGCAGGGAGCCAGAAAGAAGCAGAAGCAAAAACGTAAAGGAACAGCAATTAAAAGTATCCCTAAGGACAAGAAACAGAAACACAGAATACCACTAGTGGAAGAAAACTGTTTTCATGATTTACGCTTTATAGGAAGTGAACTAACTAGATCAATGAGTAAATATTTGTAGGAGAAGAGGGAACAACCTCCACTTCACACCAAAACACTGAGATAAATACTGATTTGGCTGACCTCTAGATAATCATGTCAGTTTCGGGAAATCTGTATTGGAAAATGATACCATAAATCAGGCTACATCAACACAGGGAAGGTTGATAGGGTACCAAACAAGCAAACAAAATAGGCCCACTACATTCCCATACTTTGAACCAAAACATATCCTGCTGTATATGGTAAACAAAGGAAGTGAACCATTATTATGCCAGTTATTGTTTACAAAACCTTTGAGAACACGTTTAATTAAATTAGCACACACCCACATTTTTGGACTGTCATTTAGGAGTGTACAAGACAAAGGCTACAGTTGTGGACAGATTTTATTATCTTGGTATTATAAAGATCATAGAGAACTTTTTTTTGCAGTCTGCCCAGAGTGTCACATAACTCCACCCACCTCGGATTCAAGAATCATCTGATACCTTTGCCTATTGCAGAGGTCCCATTTAAATGCACAACATGGACATCGTGGCTCCACCTATAGAGTAAGTAGTGGTCATCAGTATATCCTGGTAGTCACTGATTATTCAGCATTTCCAGAGGCAGTACCACTATGAAGAGTCTATGCAAAGTCCATAACAAAAAAAAGGAGAAACACTCTTTTCTAGGGTAAGATTGCCCCAGGATTTTTTTTTACCCAAGTACCTTATTCATGTTTGGAGTAATGAAGAGTTTTCTGGTGTTTTAAAGTGAAACCGCTAAGGTCATCTGTATACCATTCTGAAACTGATGGGTTCATTAAACTCTTTAACACAATTTTAAAGTGTATATTCTGAAAGGCCATAGAGTTAAATTTGAAAAACTGGGACCAGCTGCTGCCATATTTTCTTTTTGCTGTAAAAATGTAGTGCAAGAGAGTCAACTGAATTCAGACCGTCTGAACTGCTATGTTGCAGATATTGCCAAAACTTACTGGATACCACAAAAGAAATATGCAATGAAGAAAGCATCCCCTTTAAAAGTGTAGTAGGGCATTTTACAGATCCAAAGGACAAGTTAAGAATTGCAATGCCTGTAGTAAGAAAGCATATGGAGATAGTACAACCAGGAGCGGCCCTAAGTCAACTGATGCCCTAGGCAAAAGGGCTCCACGGCGCCCCCAGCTCATCACCTGGTGCCCCCATCCTGGTCTACCTACACCAAATAAATACTGGAAAAGTGCCCCTGCTAGACCGGCGCCCTAGGCGGCTGCCTAGTTGGCCTATGCCTAAGGCCGGCCATGAGTACAACACACACAAACAGAAATACTTATCTGAAGGACTTCAAACCAAGAGGTGAGGTACTCATATTAGTACATACTGTTGAAAACAAGTGCACTGTAAAGTGTTGATGCCCTTTTGAAGTGCTAGAGAAAGAATTTTAAAGTGACACAGCTGAGAAAAGGGAAGCCAGAACACGTGTATGATGTAAATGTTTTGAAACCATGGAGAAAACCAGAAGTTTCTGTAATATGTTGGTTCCCCTAGCATGTAGTGAGGTCAACATAAAGAGAGTGTTTCTGGGTCTCAGAAGCAAGACGTGAATAAGTTGTTCTAAGGAATGCAGATATATTCTGAGACCCTCCTGTAAAACTAGTTTATTTTGGCAAAACATAGAAAGTGTTTCCTGAAAAAAAGTACATCATGGACAACTCTTAACACTTGAATAATAGAAAAATATCAGAGTTAGTGGAATAGCTCCATTTCACTATTCATCAATCCTGATGAGTCTATATGGTTTTGTAATAACATCAAAAAAGCTAAACAACACACAACTACATTTGGTTCATATCCTATATCCCAATTAAACAAATTGAGAAATTGGGCATGATTAGGATACTAGGCACTTTAGACTAACCATAGGCTATAGGGAAATCCCAGTAGCCCCGGCTAATAATGAGAAAGCAGCATTTTCCTCACCAGATGGACACTTCCACTATGAGGTGCTGTCTTTTGAACTCTGTGCAGCAAGTGCAACTCTCCAGAGGATGATGGAGAAAATCATTAGAATCCCCAGCACCAGATATGACATTAGAATATTATCTGAAGATTAGGAAAGCAGTCTCCGTAAGGTTTAAGCCATTTCAAATTCTCTGCACCTGGCTAACCCATCCAAATGCACGTTAACTATGGCAGAAGCCTGCTGCCTGGGAGTAGTGAAACCTCAGGCTGAAAATGTGAAAACAGTGCAAAGGTAGTCCACACCAACAACAAAAAGCAAGATAAGGATTTTTTTTTTATTTTTGTCTGCCACAGCTGATGATCAGGCAGACCTTGGTACCTCTCCTCAGTCATTATGTCTACTGACCCCCCAGGCCAGTCCTAGACCTCTTCTAAGGGCCTGGGCCGATAAGGAGATCAAAGCATCAATGCCCCCTCCTTCTCCTCAACCTCTACCAGGTATCAAACATGAGGAGCATGCAAGTGAAAGGTAAAATGTATTAATGAAGCACAGCCCATGCTTATAGACCCTGACTTATTATTACCACACACAGATGGCAATGAGTTATGTATGTGGGAAGTCTTTTCACAAGTTGCAGATGTACAGGAACAGCCCTTATATATTCATAGATAAGTACTAGGCTAATTGCCCTTCTGGGCCATTTTATGCCTAGCCAATTACCCCATGTGAGAATCAAACCCTGCACCTTGTACCTGTAAGGTAAACACCTTAACCATTATGCCAACCTGCCATGCCCAAAGATGAGAACCAAAATCTGTACCTTGCATCTGTGAAGTAAACAGCTACAGTAAATCATTTTGCCAGCTCCCCAAGGAAAATGGAAGTTGAGGGAATCAAAGCCTTTACCACAGCAGTTACATCTCACAGCCTTAACTCTCTGGGCCACCTGCCAGACAAAGGATGGCACATTCAGGAATGCAGCCCTGCTGTGTCAGCTATTGATGTACTTGATATGGGAATAGATCCCACAGCTTTTTGCACCCAAGGCAAATGTGCTACCTCTTGTGCCACTGACACAGTATATTGACTGTGCTACTGACTTCTATATTAGCAAATGTCTAAGAGATGCCCAAGAGATATAGAGAGATACATGTCTCTTTTGAAGGAGAATGTTTAGCCATTATTTGGGCCCTCACGTCCCAGCAATATTATGGGCTGGGAGTTTGTACTTGGAACAGATCATGCTGTACTTAAGTGGCTGCAGTAACAAAAGTACACTGATTGAAAGGTTTTTCTGTGGTACTGACCTGGTATTCTTTTAATTTTAAGTCCATACATCAGCCTGACTATAGTCACCTCATCACATATAGACTATTCCAGTTTTACAGCTCATCCCCTGAGACTCGGACAACTGTTCCCTACTAACAGAGGGTCACTTAGTGTAGTGTAATGTAGTGGTAGTTGGTCTCTTTAAGGATACTGGTTTAGAAATAGATAAGTAGGTTGGAGTTAATCAGGCACAGCTGCAAACAAGACTGTTTTCAGTGCAGTGTCTGTTAGATGGCAGGTTCATGACCCTTGGAGTAAAGAGGGTTGCTCAAAATGAGTTATCCCAGAAGAAAGATAATCCAGAGGGTCACCTTTGGATGGAAAGGAAATGTAGCCTTTTAGAGATGAAACTGTCTGGATTTATCCCTGCCTGTGAAGAAGTGCTGGGAGATGTCACTTGCCTAAGTGGAAAAAGGTGTTTGAATTTATGTCCGTCAGCTTACACTGTCCTTATAATAACTAGTGTTTTGAATATACTGCTAGCATGAAGTCTTACTAAGACTGTATGAACCAATTTAAGTGGGCCAGTCTGAATTACATAAGTTGTGCATAGCATTGGGCACACAACCTTCTTGTGCCACTGTCTCCAGCCACATGACCACTCATAACGCAGCCACTGCAGAAGTGCTATGCCTGTTTATAACAAGGCTATAGCTTTTCTGTCCAGCCCATTCCTAGGCATATTATTACTATTCTTGACATTGATACTTAAGCAGCTCCAGAATACCTCATGTTAAACACATGCCCCAGGATTCAGCAAGCTCTGCACGGTGTGCAGGAATAGTGCAAGAGCTGCTGCATGCAATATGGCCAACGAGTGATCCAGGAACGAGTGCCCGGGATGTGCACAAGTGCTCATACACTATTCCTGCATGGACAACACTGCTCTATGCTAATTATTCCATTTGCTGATGAAAACCATGCAAATGAGGTGAATTAGCAATACAGGAAGCAGGCAGTTGTCTGTGCAGGAATAGTGTAACCGGCAGAAATGTATTCGGTTACTAACTGAATACATTTCTGCAAATTACAAAACGGAGGCATGACAGCTCCAAAGAAAGCATGTATTCAATGTAGTAAGCATGCCTATGGCCATTGGCATGGGAAAAAGTTGCAAAAATTATAAAAAAAATAACTTTTTTTATTTTTTGGCCGATTTCAGCCATTTAAGCGTAGGACAGTAGTGCACAAATGGGATTGGCCCGAAAATAAGAAAAAAGTTGGAAATAAGCTTTTAAACCCAAATCAGCATTTTGCCATGATAGTCAATGGCATACATAAGACAACAATACCAGGGAATAGTGGTTGCTAAGGGGCAAGGCTCAGTGTGAGTGTGGTAACTACGAATTAGCATTCTGTTTTATACAAATGAGGGGACTGATACTGAATCACAGATTTCCTCTCAGTGTTAGCTTGCACCCAACCATGTAGGTGAAGCAACAACATGGTATAAGTATAAGAGGTAAATGACCTCATAAGGGGGAGTGTCATGCATGCTGTAAGGTTATTGGAGCTCTGTGGCCCATATTTTCCCTTAGCTAAGCACAGCTAAGGAAGGGGGGTATGTCTGAGGCTGCCTAGCAGTGTTTACATTGCCTAAACCAGTGTGCACACCGCAAACCAAGTTTTAAACAAAAAAAAAAAAAAAAAAAACAGGAAATAGCAGCTCCGTTCACATCTGAGCACTGGGTATGTGCGGTGCATCTTAGGGCTTAAACGGGAAGGCAATGGGAAGGGAAAACAGCAGTAGGAAGGCAATCTAGGAGAACTAGCATAGCTGGCAGGTGAAATGTATCAGAATCAGCCAATTACACAGGCAGCAGCCCAGCCCAGCACACTACTATAAACTATGCAAACACCTTTCACTCTGTTTTTCCCAAAAACTCTACACCACCGGTGTAGACAGATGGGGAATTCTACCTGACAAAACTAATAAAATGTTAGGGGCTGCTTTTGCTCTCATACATCAATATGGGAAGAGACTGAGGGTGTTGAGGATGTGAATTCTGACTACCAACCCATGGTGAGGAGGAGAAGAAGAGTGTACAGACCCAGGGTAACCTACCAGGGGCTACATGAGCTGGAGATAGTGGAGTGCTATAGGGTGGACAGGGACATTTTACAGCAAATTGTCGAGCTGTGCCAGCCATGCCTCACACACCTCACACACAGAACCAACAGAGGGAAACCAATCCCAGTGGATACCAAGGTATGTGTAGAGTTAAGAATACTAGCCACAAGTACCTTCCAAAGGCCAACTGGGGATATCATGGGGATCGCACAGGCATCAGCATCCAGGGTACTGCACTAGTTCCTTTGAGGCATTGACCAGCAATATGCATCTCTTCCACCAAACTGCAGAATTCTGTGAGGTAGTGGGTGCTATAGACTGCACACACATACACATCAAAGCACCACCCGGTGAGCGGGGTAGGGTTTACATAAACTGCAAGGGCTTCCCCTCCATCAACTGCCAGGTCGTATGCGATGCCCAGGCCATTATCTTGAATGTGTGTGTTCTGCTAGTTGTATCTATGGTATGGATGTGAGCATGCAAGGGAATTGGGTGGCTGAATGGGATGGCAGCAGATAGTGGACACCTATACGGGTAGCATGAAATCCATAACAAATACTCGTGTCAACAAAGTAGGCAGTACTAGACAAGGTGACAAATCCCACTTTAGTACATGCGGTGGCTCAAATGTGTGTCCATCGGACACACAAATGTATGTCAGTGAGGCTCACATACCCAACCCCAGCCTCAGCCAGCAGGACATGTGTTGTTGACCATAAAGAAAGGCTATGGTAAGGCCTCCAATTGATGGCAATGGTGAACATCCCCCCTCCAGACCTACACAGACAGACTACAACAGGTCTGGCAGTTATATGTTAGTTCTGAAGGGTAAGAAGCCTGAAACTGAAATGTAGGTCAATAAAACCTAAGATCTGTACTCTACTGATGTGCCTGTAGTTTGCATGATAAGTCAGAATACAAAACAAAATGGAAGCTGACATAGTGTCTGAAATACCAGTACAGTCATAGCAAATGTTTACAGTTGTCGGGTGTGCCCCCCCCCCCCACAATCCTTTGTAGAAATACAGTAACATGTACGTGTGGGTTTAATAACAGTGGAGCACAGATTACCTGAGCTGGCCCAATTTACAGGATAGATTGTTGCATGTGTACAATATGCAGGGGTCTGTGTGTTTGGGTTGTTGTGTGTTCTATATTCTGTGAAAGTGGTCAGTATGTAGGCATGGAGGGTTGTGTCTTGGTGGCCTATGGCCAGTACTGCTGATGACAGGGCCATGTTCTGACAACTGCAGTGCCAACCACAATGCATCCCAGCAATACCCAATTCAGCAATCATCCATACTCACTGTCCAGATGTCAATTTCTGTCACCATCTGAAAGATGGACATGCCATGAATGTGTGCCCAGACATACACACAGTACATAGGTGGAAGTACCCTAGACAGAGTACATAAAATGTAACTGTCAGCTGAACACACCTTTGGAATTGAGCAGTACATTAGTTGTCTGTGTAGTATGGAATACTGATGTAGTCTGGCCAATCACTGGCAGACCACAAAAGGCATAGCTATGAAGTAATGAGAGACTGCCTATTTCCCCACACAAGGCAGCATAAGGGGAATGTCTCGGGTATATCTGTGAGTCAACTGCAAGAAGCTTCCATATCACACATGCACTCAGCTCACCCCACCATCAGCCACAGGTTTATCACAGGTCATACCCCTGTTGCTGGGAATGAGTACAGTCCGACCCCCACTTCTTAATGGGAATACACACAGAATGCAGCATGCTGAAGAGGTGTCTCATGCAGGTGTGTCCCTAGCTGTAAGCAGCACTCTGCCAGCATCCAGACCAATGGATTAATATGGACAGGAACTATTGCCATTAACACCTCACACACTTACCCTGTCACCCCAGGGGAATCCAGTGGCTCACAGCCTGGGAATGTAGGAGTGGCAGAATGCACTGGCATGTTACAGATGGCCTCCATCACTACCAAATGCCCTAGAGTCCTCTGTCAAAGGCCTGTGCCTCACCTGTACTGCCAGTGTATGTTATCTCATGGGGTCCCAACTAACAACATAACACAGTCCACAGAACACAAATGGAAGGCCGTGTTGACAAATCCCAGTAGCATGCCCTACTGTATGAACTGTGGACCAACCCCTAAATACTGCTGGGATGAAGGGACAACTATAGGGATACTTCTCAAATATTGCTTGCATAATGTTAGGAAGAAGACTGAATAACAGAGTGGGGGGGTGTAGAAGCATAGACATCATGGAGTGTGTGAAGTATGAAACTCTGATGTGCGCCCATACTACCCCTACCTGCAAACCCAGTGATGGGTGGCTACAAAACTGCTTGTAAACCACAATGTGAAGGGGAACTGAACAGAAATATGAGCCCTACCTCTGGGTAATCTGGGTGAATCTCTACAGCTGAGAGGTATGGCCACATCAGGATATGGCCATTCTGTTACATCGATATATGTACAAGCAGGGGATCCTCAACCACCACAGTACCAAGGTGCTGGACCATTTACATAGACCCATCAGCAAGTGTCTGCAGCTACCCTTCCAGAATGGCATGTGTGTACAAGAATGTGTAGGCTGCAGACCACAATACTGGACACAGCTTCATTCATCTTGTATTTCCCAGGAAATAACTGTGAGCAAATAAGTATATCTGTCAGTAGTTGATATAATACAACACACTGTAAAATAGTACATATGTCTGAACATCTCTGCTATCACCAACCATGTAACACAAGCAGCAAAGACACAATAGTTACAGTATCCCACTATCCTTCGCCTATCGTGACTCCATATTGTCAACCTATCTACAGATATCCTGCAGAAACAGGTTGCTAGCTGTAGGTGTAGAACACCAATCCTGGACTGGAGTACAACCTACCCGAAATGGATTCACACACGCAATACAGAAAGTCATACTGGGCATGCTCCTACACTTAGAGAAATGACGACCATCTCTGACAACAACAGTGAACTATACATATCTGTCTGTCACAGATGTCTGTGCACACACATCACATTGCACACCATTCATGCTTTGCACACACATTGGATAGGAATACTCGCACATATCCAAGGCCAACACACTATAATAGGTCAAACATACACACAGAGGTGTGGGGAAGAGAGAGGCAGACAGTGACAAAGAGATTGCCATCATGAGGCCTGTCCCACCCACACCACATCCAATTGCCCGATATCACATGATGTGCCGATGTCAATCACTGTAGACATTGCTTTTGGTAGCCCTCAGCCCTATAGTGTCTGTGGTGCTTGTGATAACTGTGTAACATGATAGTACAATTCAGTATTCATCTAGCATTGTATACCCAGTCCTTTCAAATGTAAAGTTGTGTGCAGCTGAGTGTTGTGTGTGTGCTTCAAGAGGAATGGTTTATGGCCCATTCACACACACTGCACTTCCCATTGCCATATTAGCATTCATGCTGATCTCAGTCACCTTGAAATAGCCCTCTGGCCAAGTCTCAGCCCCATAAGCTCCATGGCGCTTCTGATAACTGTATAATGCTATAGTGTAAAATACTAGTTGTGTGTGTGTGTGTGTGTGTGTGTGTGTGTGTCAGTCACTAAATAACCCTTTGGACAAAAGCCAGCCCCATAAGCTCTGTGGCACTTGCAACAACTGTGTAATGCTATAATGTATGTGTGTTGTGTGTGTGTGTGTGTTCTTGATATGTGTCTTTGATAATACATTCACAGTTACTACTATTCCTTACCCTCCTTTAGCACTGCTGCTGATGTTAGTCATCCAAAGATACCCCCATGGCTCCTCTCCAACTGTAAGGTGTGTGTGTGTGTGTGTGTGTGTGTGTGTGTGTGTGTGCATGTGTGTGTGTGTGTGTGTGTGTGTCATCAGTATCCTGTGTGGAGTTCACTGTGATTGTGTAATAACAGGATCCATTGTGGGCTGGGTTTTGCTAAATTATTATGTTGAGGACCTAGTATATGTCACAATGTCCACCTTACAAGGACAACAAATGTCAAACACCAGAGAGATTGGTGTAGACAATCCAAAGCCCTACAAGTGACATTATGGATTGATGAACAAATTAGGCAACCCTTCTATTACTCAAAGAACACTCTCCACCCATGTCTCATACACAAACACACTTGGCTAGGCAACAGCCACTATATTGGTGGTTCCCTGCATATTGCCTCACAGATAGTAACCACGGTGTGATTGCATTGGACTACATGCTTGTTGACCACAGCAGTGGCACTGACATCAGAAAGTACTGTGATGTGTTATATCTCCTGACTGTGTGTTATCCAACAAGTAAAATGACATGGCACCCTGTTCCATCCCCGCAATAGGCAAATAAATGCTTACAGTGGCCCTTTTGCTATGTTCCTCACTGGATGCCTGCAACAATTGTAGAGTCTAAAAATATAAACCAAAAAGAAAATACCATTCCTTTTACACATGCCCTGTATGGACAGACACCACTAACTCCACTAAATACCTGTATCATGCTGTCAATGTAGGTGCAAGCATGACCTCAGTTCCATAGACAGGTCTCACCAAATGAGGTCAGGTATGCTACATCAGAAGATAACAATCTGTCCACACAATATGCCCCAGAAACCTCAAGTACAATTCCATACATCAAAGAACATGCATGTGGGACATGTACACAACCCAGACACTGTCCATTTTATGGAATATAGATCACATACATGGGAAGCAGTGCATATCACTGGCCACCCACAATAGTAACCCAGATGAGTGGATGATGAATACAATACCCATCCCTCAGGACCACTCCAGGGACCACACCCCTGAGCCACACTGGAGACTATTGTCATGTGGCCTGATGCCAAGGTATTCCCTTGCCTAGCCTTGTACAGCCTTCAGGCCCATTCACCTACTACATACCTGTGAAGCAATGAACCTAGGTATCTCAGTACTGGCAAGTGTGTGTGTGTGTGTGTGTGTGTGTGTGTGTGTGTGTGTGTGTGTGTGTGTGTGTGTGTGTGTGTGTGGAGATTAATGATTTTGAAGCCATTCACACTCACTACACTTCCCATTGCCCTACTGTAGCATGCCTGCTGATGTCATTCACCTTGAAATAACCCTTTGTCCATGTTTCAGCCATATAAGCTCTGTGGCTCTTACGATAACTGTGTAATACTGTAGTGTAGCAAACTAGTTAGGTAGGAGTTCTAATCCTGATGCTGCCAACTGTGATAGTGTGTGTGTTTCCCTGAGAGAGTTTGTGTGTGTGTCTTCATTGACAACTGCTTTTGTGGACATTCACACTTACTACACTTCCCTTACCCCTCCTTTAGCACTGTTGCTGATGTTACTCACCTTCAAAGATACCTTTGGACAGCTCTTCAACATGAAAGCTCTGTGGTGTGTCCAATGACTGTGTAACACTGTAATAGCAATACATAGTTGGGTAGGGGTTTGAAACTCAGTACTGGTAAGTGTGTGTTTGTGTGTGTGTCATCAGTATCATGTGTGGGTGTTGGGGTGATTGTGTAAAGACAGGATCCATTGCAGTGTGAGTTTTGCTACATCATTATATTGAGGACCTATATGTCCCAATGTCCACATTACAAGGCCAACAGTTTTCAAACACTGTAGAGGTTGTTGTAGACAGTCCTCAGCCATAAATGTGTACAGCCATGTGCAATTACTATGTGGCAGTATGCATTAGTAAACAATATAGGCAACAGTTATAATACCCAGACACCAGTCTCCACCCACAGATCATATACAAACACGCTTGGTTCTTACTCTCTTACTCCCTTCCTTTCTTACTTTGTCTCTGTCTCTCTCGCTCTCTCTCTCTCTCTCCCCTCTCTGGTGGATATGGAAAAGTAATGCTCATGATCAGCTGATGGCCTGTGCATGAATTGCGGTTTTCACTTGCTAATTGCATGTGGAACAGCTGTGGTATCATTCCTATAGCCAATTGCATGGAAACACACTCCGATAACTAAGAACTTCATGTGAGTGTTGGCCCTTTTCCTTCACTGTGAGCAG
>NC_056751.1:301662323-301677323 GCF_019279795.1 Protopterus annectens
CCCTGTGGGCTACCTGTAGCTTGCAGTACCTGCATACCACTGTTGTACAAATGGGTAGATAGGCAAGGGTTACCCTCTAGGTCCTGGCAAGTGTGTGTATGTGTGAGAGTGTGTATATTTGTAGGATACAGCATTCTGAAGCCACATTTTCCAAATACAATACACATTGCCATACATTATAAGGGATAGTGATGTTGCTGACATTAGGAGAGCCATGACAAACCCTCACCCTACTATCCCTGTGGTATGTGCAATAAATGCATATCCCTGTAGTACCACTGATTAGATAGACAAGGGGGTTGTATTGCAGTCCTGGTCAATGCATGACTGTGGGTATGTCAGAGAATTATCATGGGTTTCAGTGAGTAAAATGTCCAGTGTGAGGTGTGGGTGCTGGGTATACTGTCTTTACACCATGATATCCCCAGTACATGTCCCAAGGTCCACTGCATGAGGACCACTGTCACCATCAACCATACAGGTAACTGATTCCACTATCCAGCCCAATGATGCACGTGCTGTGTGCAAATTCTCTGTAACAGAATGGACTCACTGACAAGGTAGTTAGCACTGATAAACCCAGGTCTCTCAGATGTGGCTATGACTGTTATGTGTTTGTCAATGTGTATATGACAGTATGTCATACTATGTATTGTTCATTAACACCCAGTACATCCGCCATTACCATACTGTACAAGGCATGGTGATGTTCTTCACTTAACAAGAAACTCGAGACACACTTCATCCTAAAAGCTGTGTGGTGTGTGCAGTTAAGGCCAAACACATTAGTAGAAATAAGTACCTAGGCAGGGGTTCTACTCTCAGTGTTGCCAAGTAAGTGTGTGTGTATGTGAAGGGATCTGCTTCAGTTTGCAGAAAATACATGTCCCAGGAGATCATTTGTCTGAGAACTGACTTGCAAAAGCTAACATTTCAAAGGAATCATCTTATGGAAATTCAGTCCATCAAAACTAGTAGTAGATGTGTTAATGCCCTCTTCCCCACTGTACATCTGTACAGCAATACTGGAGTTGGTATATAAAGTTGGGTGTGGATGTTGTGGGCACAGCCACCCTCATTTGGGTTATTGTTGTGCGTATCCCTCTGCTTAGTCTGCTGTAATACTGTACAGTTTATGCTAACAGGTTAAGTAGTTGTTAATCACACTCTATGTGGTTCTGTGCCACCCCACACCCTCCAAAGTGGAGGGCTGTGCCACCCACACCAGCACACCTATGTTTGCCAACTCCAAGATTGCACTACATTGGGGAAGTGGATGTATACCTTGCCTGTACCATCATTAATGACATTAAACTAGCAGACCGATTATTTACTGATGTGATGTTTTGCCTATTTTGTCTTGGTGGAATTACATAGGCCAAAATGAGTTCACTGGAAAATTAAGTATATCCATGGTACAGTAGTCTCTGTGTATTGCATCAACACCAAAGCATGCATGTGCATGTGTGTTATTCACAAACATTTGGTGTGTGCCACCCAGTAAACTTACCATTGTCCACTGTAGAAGAGCTGCTGACATCAGCCATGATGTACTCACCTGTATACACCCTTCAGACCTATCAGCCATGTGGCACATGCAGTAACTGTTATACAGACCTGTTACTTGTGTTCATCTGTACCCAGGATATGACACAATGTGTCACCACATTGCCATACCCCTTATAGGAAACAACAGCAGACCAACATCCTGCTGACACATAAACACCTACAACACAAACTGAATACATTATGGAGACCGCAATCAGTCAGTGTTAATAACAGATATAATGCATCATGGCTGGACAGCTACGCACCCTGACATGTAAGCATTAAACTTTCCAGTTGAAAACATGTTAAACATTATTACATTGCTAAACCTTAGTACATTCACCCTGTGAATCAAAACCATATTAGCATGTCCCTGCATCGATAGTATGGATGACAGGCATGTGGTACAGGTATCATCATATGCACAGGGTGTGTTGCGGGCTTGCCAAAGACCTAGGCTGAGCCATTTGGTTGACATCATGTGTGTGTGTTAGGGGGTTCTTTATCAATTGGGCTGTACAGATGTGGTGTGTGTAGGTATGGAGGTGCCCTAGCTGTGTTGGTGATGTGTGTGTGTATGTATGCACACAGTTCTGCCATGTGGCTGCCCTATACAGGGGTTTGTTGGACAGCTGCAGACCATACATGGCAGGGTGTACAGTTCACTGTGTCCAGACACAGACATGAGAACTGTGCCTGTCAGGGGTTCCATGGACACTACCAGGTAGAAGCCCAGATATGGTACTCTCCCCTGATGATGACAAATGTCCGCTGGATCCGCATCCCTGTTGGGACCGGCCAGGACCACGTGCACATGGCCTGCTGTGTTGTGGTGTGGACAGCACCCCCCCTGCAATGCTGGTGCTGGTACTGCCATTACGGGAGCAGCTGTGACTTGTTGCACATCGCAGTAGACCTCCACCTGTTGGTGTTGCTGACCTATGTCCACGTGGCTGTCACCCTACTCCCATCATATGCTCTAACACAGACACCTCACAGTCAAGGATTCCCACCATCTCACCCAACCATCTATCCAGGACCTCTGCAAAATAACGGTGGGCACCTGCACAATCACGGATGTTGTCAAGTACAGCAAAATGAGTACCCCTCTGGAGCCTCAGACTCTGTCTGGTGTAATGTTCCATATGTGCCTGTGCCTCCCTGATGGCCCAAAACATGCGTCTGGTGACACCTGCTGTGGCACTTCTGCCAGGGGCATGATGGCCAGCAGCCCTCCTATGAGCACCCCTGTACATCTGCCTGTGTGGTACCTAGCCGGTCATCCAGCTATGGCTGCTGTGTATAGACACACTTGCCATAGTCACCACACTGTCCTGTTCCATGCCACCGCCTGCCAACTGTCCCTCATCTATGGCCACTGGTGATAGGGTATGTATAGGCATTGTGACTGTGTGAGGGGATGAGTTAGATAAAAGTGGGATGTCAATCAGTGGCACAACTTCAGCCCCTTACAACCCTGCCTGTGCCTCAACATACCTATCATCATTGTCAGAGTCTGTATGGACACTAACTTCAGTTCGCCTGCAGGAGGGACCCTGACCCACCTCACCACCTGTGAGGGGAAAACAAAAAACGTAATTTAAGACCTGTACATCATTGTTTACCTCTACACATACACACACACACACACACACACACACACACACACACACACACACACACACACACACACGCACACTTACAGGTGAGGTGGCACAAAGATATTACACAGACCTCTCATTACCCAACAGTCAACATGCATGACATATGGCACTCAACAGCATGCACTGCAGATATACTCAATCCTTGTTACCAACATTATACATATCTGTGATACATGAGTTGTGTTAGTAGGTGATGCCTTCCCCTGGAACACACTGCACCCATGTACACAGTATTGCTGTGCACCTGTTCAGCATCTTGGCATGTACTGTGCACCATTCCCCACAACTGTACACACCATTGCTGAATGTGTATATGTGTGTCAGTTATGTTTGCTCTGTTCTTACAGCCCCTATGTGTTTGTTTGACACATACCTGGGATGATATGAGGACAGATGTCAATAGTGAATGCCTGACCTCTGATTTGCAGACCTCATCATCAGCAGTGCATGTATGAGCAATAAAATCCGATTACACTGACAATCTTCAGACCTTACTGTGGCTATGAGGAGTGTATACACCCTTGTTGACATGCCAGCCTCTTCCATGATATGCATTGGGGCCACAATACTGCATATGTTAACATTACACACTCCTGATATGTGACATATGACCTGTGCAATCAAATGCAGTATCAAACAAATGTGTTAGTCATGCAGATGCTGCTTAAGCTGCATGCAATATATGGGTTGCATAAGTGTGCACACCTTTAACACAATGGTTTGTTGCAACACCTGTTAAGTGAACTACAGCAGTCACCATTCCTGGAAGGGGTATACCAGCATGGCTCATCTTCACTTGCCATTATTTGGTCATGCCGGCCTACAAATGTCCCCCAACTCTGCCAGATTGCAAGGTCAGCTCATGTGCACAGCCCTTGGAGGTCACACAGTGCCTTCACTATTGCTGTGGAGTCAGGGTTATGTTTGGCACAATTCATGACCTTGACTGTGTTCAGATGCATCCATTCTTAGTGGGCTATGGATGTATGCTTCAGTTCACTGTTGTGTTTCAGAATGACACCACTCCCCATCCTCAGCCTTATTGCAGATGCTAGACAACTATGGGCAACACATGAGTGTCATTTTGTAGTGTTCCAAATTCAGAATGCCATGTCTACCAGACTAGTCCCTGCTAATGAACAGCAAACCTAAAGATGTACACTGGCACCAGCAAGGTAAAGATGTGGATGGTGGGCCTGAGGTGGAGTGAGGTGTTGCTTGTGCACCACATGTATCTTTATTAATACTTTCTGTAGGTTTCAGCCTTGGTCTCAGTACACCATTACACATTGCAACACATCCCTTTGGGAGACTTGATGTTATGCATATGCTACCTGTAGAGAGCCCTGGATGATGTTTCCTGTGGAACAACTCTTCCATCTGATTACCCTAACCCATAGGCCACACTTATGCAGATTCCAGGTGATTGTCAACACAGGTACTGCACAGGAAGTACTTGCTAGACATTTCTGCAAGTTCCTGAGTGTTGCTGCATGTTTCTGAGCAGCCTACATGACCAGTTTGCAACATGTGTTGTCATCTGTCTTGGATGGGCATCTGTTTATTTTCTACATTAATATTATCCCATACTTCATAGTCACATACATGACTGTCTGCATTGTTTGCCATGGTATATGCAATGGTGAGGTGAGGCTGCTTCTCCCACTCCTGGGTGCTACCTTTCGGATATGGGATCCATGCCCCAGGATTCCCACTCCTCATTTCTTGATACACTGGAAAATAGGGTACAACGCAACACCCTAATAATGGGCGATTTCAACTACCCCACCATTAACTGGGAAAACTACTCTTGTACCAACTCTTTTGCTCAACTTTTCTGGAATTCATAAATTCCAATGCCTTGGATCAACTTATCCCCATCCCCACCAGGGGCAGCAATATTCTAGACCTGGTCATTACCAATATGGGCGACTGGTGTTCCACACCAGAGGTCAATTCCTCTTTGGTCAGATCTGACCACAAGCTAATCACCCTAGACATCCACATCCCGCCTCCACCCCCACCCCACCCCCAATTAGGGAAACCACCATAAAAATTTCTCCAAAACCAATTTCACACTTCTTAAGACAGAAGTGGCAAACATCATGACACCCATGTAGATGGACAATAAAGGTATAACTGGTGAATCCTAAAAAAATGCACTTTATAAGCACTTACACAAGTACATGGATCATGCTATCCCTAACAGAACCAAGATGCTATCCTCCAAAAAAAGGAAGCCAATCTGGTGGCCCTCTGCCATAAACAAACTCTACAACAGAAGAAAGAAACTGTTGTAAAAAAGAGTAAAATCCTATGATTGAAGGAACTCCCTGGACAGCCTCAGTAAGAAGCTGAGATCCCTCATAAAATCCTCCAAAGCTAGTTATGAAAACAAAATCGCCATTGATTCTAAAGACAACCACAAAGCATTCTATAGCTATGTCAAGAATCTCAGCGGCAATACTCAGATCTGCTCTGAGTTACAGCACAATGGCACTAAATATACAGAACCAATGGATATTGCCAACATCCTGGCAGATAGGTTCAGTACTAACTTTACCCCCCTCTCACCCCCTAAAGGGCCCATCTCTATACCAGAAGAATGCAAAGTTCCTGTAATCACAGCTGCACAGGTAAAAAACATACTCTCCAAAGCCTAGAAAGAACACAGCATACATGGAACCTAACAACATCCCAGGCTGCATTCTGCACAAACTGCAGAATGAACTGGCACCCCACCTAAGCACCATGTTCAATCATAGCCTCACCTCAGATTTTATGCCCACTGAATGGCACACAGCGATGGTTATCCCACACCACAAAGGGGGGAGCCACTACGGAACCCAGGAACTACCACCCCATCAGCCTAACGAGCCTGCTCTGCAAGACCATGGAATGTATCAAAATGGATCTTATACACAAAGACTTTGGTAATCTCCAAACTCTGGACCCCACCCAGTTCGGGTTTGTAAAAGGCATATCATGTCTCCTAAAACTGATAGACTTCTTTGAAGCAGTCACCAAAGCCGTAGACAAGGGTAAGGTGGTTCACATAGCCTATCTAGATCTCGCAAAGGCTTTTGACACCATCCCCCACTCTGGAATTATAGATAAACCTACTAAACTAGGTATAAATCCTTATGCTACAAGAGGAGTTGCCAACTGGCTCACTGACAGAACCCCACACTGTGAAAGTTGCAGACTCCAAATCTGACTTCAGACCAGTGACAAGTGGAGTACCACAGGGTTCAGTCCTGGGTCCTCTCCTGTTTGGTATCTACTTTTCTGAAGTACAGGCTAACACAAAAGGTCTTTGGCTAGTGAAGTTTGCAGATGACTGCAAACTAGGAGCCATAATCGAAACTCCTAACAATGAGGACATCCTGCAAAAGGGCCTCACGGAGACAGATGACTGGTATCAAAGCCATGGCCTCAAGCTCAATGCTGAAAAGTGCATTGTCATTCCCTTTGGTAAAAACTCTGTATACATGAGCTACCACATAGGTGGAAGTCTACTTAACACCTAAAGTGTGATAAGAGACCTTGAGACACAGGTGGACAGTAGTCTCTCCTTTGATAATCACATTGCCATAGTAGTCAGGAGATCCTTCTACATGGCACACCTCATCACAAAAGGTTTTGCATCCAAGAAAAAAGAGGTCATTGTTCCCCTCTACTCATCACTCATTAGACCCATTATAGAGTATAATGCTCCTTTTGGTATGTACTTCACAAGACATCTACAACAACTGGTAAGGCCACAGAAATACCTTTCAAAGAGGATTACCGGTCTCAAACAGATGCCCTACGCAGACCGTCTCAAAAACCTCCAGCTTTACTCCATCACATATTGCCTACTCAGAGGTGATCTCTGCCTAACATACAAAGCTATGTCAAACCCAGAGCTGTTGGACATGTTCCACTTAAAGTAATCCCAGTCCCTCCGAGCTACATGCTCTAGGGACCTAAACCTTGTCACTACAATAAACAGAACATGCTGGAGGGATAGATTCCTGTCCCAGAGACTTCCCATACTCTGGAACAAACTACCTATCTGTATCAAACAAAGCTTCTCATTAGCACTATTCAAGAAAAATCTTGATGATTGGATGGGAAATAGGAAATTCTCCCCGGGGATCACCTATGTGGCTCTGCTCGACACAGGAAAATAATTTTTCTTGGGTGGCGAAAGCCAGGGTACCTTTTTGGCTAGGCTTATATAGGCCCTAGGGCCAATAGCCTAGTACCTACCTATGAACCTATTCCATGGTTTATAAGATTTGTGCAAGCCACAGCTGCCTCTGTTGCAGGTGAGTGGGAAAATGTCATGGACATACTTCTTGGACAGCAAACCATTACTTGGTGTGACATTGAAGCCCTGCAATTGATGGAAGGTGCATACTCAAGAAGAGTGAATGCTGTAAGTACCTCAAAACCTGCTTCCACAATATGTTATTTGGAGTGTGTGCACACATATGCTTCTAGTGTTTGTTAAGGTATGTATTCCCCATATTTGTTGTCCTAACATAGGATTCCATATTACACATTCATTGTTCAGATCACATTGCAGGTTGTAAAAGGTGTCGAGTGTGGTACTGTGATTTGCCGTTGTGTAGATCTGTAACAATTTCCATTGTAATAGTAGTGTATACACTGTTGTAGCCACTGTATAAGGGTAATGTTTCAGACATGTCCCTACTGTAGGCCATTTTCCCCTCCATTATGTTCATCTCTGTCCACACATCTTGCACTGACAGGTTGTTAGGTATACTGCAGGACTCTTACATACTTTTCAGATATGCCACTATGGTGACCACTGTGATGCACTGCAGTTAACAGCAGCAATAAGTGAACATGTATAGCATGCATTATGGGTAGGTGTGTTAAATGTGTGCATGGCAAATACCATGGCCATAACATGGCCGGTGTATTGGCAAACCTGAACAAAACAACTCCATACTCACCAGCTACAGGCTGCTGCCCCAGTTGTATACCAGAGGGACCTACATAGCTGTGTGAGAGATGTAATGTCAGCAGCCACACCTATGGCATTGGTACAGGGTGGGAGCAGCATTTCAGTACATCAACAGTAAAAACCCAGAATACTAGAGATTATGCACATCTGTTCATTACTACACTGCAGTAACAGACTATGTTATCTGACATATGCATGAAGATACTTTACAGATGAAGATGGATAAGCAACAGTGGTCTACTAATGTGCCCTGGGGCCTTACCCGCATGCTCCTCATCCATTGTGTGGGTGGCACCCACCTTCACAGTGCTATCCTCAGGTTCCTGGTGTGGCTGGTGGGCGTGTGCCCCATGGCTGGGAAGGAGCTCCTCAGCATATGTCAGTGGGGGCTGGATGGCATGACCCCATTTGCGGCTAGCTGGTCCCTCCTAACTGCAGCAGCATGCTGACGGGCGTGGCAGATGAGATCAATGCAACGATGTTGCACCTGCTCATAACTGCAGTTATGCAGGCCAACATCATTTACCATGTGGACGAGCTCATTCCACAGGGTGGTCCTCTCCTGCAGATCATGGGCCTTGTGTCCAAAGAGGGTTCCGTGGTGTAGTACAATGAAGTTTATGATAACATCATTCTCCCGTGGTGTATATGCAGGGAGACATTCATGGGACATTTTACCTGGAAGACATAAACAGGAAAAAGGTCAGAGGATCTCATACTACTGCAAGGATATAATAGTTGTTAATTGACATCTCCCCCCCCTACTACATCTGCAACAATAATCTAAACACACAAATCAATGGGTATGTTTACACCAAACCGACTGTTGGGACATATATCCTATTGTTCAACAAATATTGAAATGTGATTCTATTCATGTTCCATGTTGAAACGCTATCACTGGTGGCCTGTTGCTATCAGTGTAACCTGCATGCCGTTATAATGGCCACTGTGGTTCCATATATGCATGTGTTCTGTTTGCTATGCAACTGTTCCAAATCTAGTGTTTTGGGTTAATGGGAATATCTATGTATGCTGCTATAACTAATCCTGGATTGTGTTGACTATTACTAACCCACATATGTTCTAAAACTGCAATACAATAGCATGTCTGGAAAGGCCGTTCCCAGTGGACCCACCTCTCTCACCTCATCTGACCATGGCACCGAACCCCCCAGCACATCTGGGACCCACCCTGGGACCTCCTCATTAGCTGGCCCTGAACTACCTTCAGGTGGAACCATCTCAGGGGATGGGGCTCGTCCCCACCTCCGGGGAGTGGGCACAGACAGGATCCTGTCACCTGATGTCAGATCCAGCATCTGGTGTGTAGAGATCTCCGAAGGGAGTTTGGAGATCTGCTATAGCAGTTTGAGGGCCGCATGGCACATTTAGAGGGTCAGCCTGCCCCTCCTGCTCAGCCCCCAGCACAGCCACCTTCGGGGCCATGAAGGTGCAGTGGTGACTTCCCATGGGTGGGGACCTCAATTTCACTGTTTCCATTTGGGGGCTCATGGGCTTCGGATTTCCAAACACCCCTCCCCATCCAAGATGTTTATCCCCCACATGTGTCATATACTGCCCCTGTATGCTGTCTTGCCTGTCTTCCAATCCAACCTACCTCCCCAAATATACCTACTATCTTTCCCCAACATCCCACTCTCACCTTAACAAAAAAAGGGCAATATGTTCCCAAAAAGAATTTCACACCATACATAACCGTCCATTTCGCAACTGCTTACAACTGATAGAAAGTGCCTTAATCACTCTGTATCCAACAGCCCTTGTTCTGGCCAGCAAAAAAATGATCATCCCTTGCAAGTGTCTATGTATATATGTAGACATACATGTCTATCTATCTATCTATATATATATATATATATATATATATATATATATATATATATATATACATAAATATATATATCTATATATACATAAATATATATATCTATGTATGTATTTATATATATATATATATATATATATATATATATATGGAGTGCATTCAGACATCGGATCCATACTCTGAACCTCCTTTCCTCCACAGCTGAACTGTTCTGCCTTGCTACAAAACAAGGCATCACATGCGGACAAAGCCTTACATTAGTGGGGGATATATGACAGATCGTAGATATGCCTATTACAAACCTATGAAGTTTGTGCATAGGTTCATAGGTTCATAGGTTCATACTAGGCTATCTGCCCGAGGGCATTTACAAGCCTAGCCCATAGTTTTGTGGCTTACGCCACCCCTTTAGTATGGGGAACTATACCCATTATTTTGCTGTTCCTCTGTTGAGCAGTGACACTGAGGTAATCCCTGGGGTATATCTGCGATCTCCCATCCATTGGTCAAGATTTCTCTTGAACAAGGCCAGCGAGGTGCTCTGCCTCACATATACCGGGATTTTATTCCACAGCATAGGAGTCTTTGGGTGATGAATCTATCCTCCAGCACATCCTATTAATAGCCGTGTCGAGGTTTAAGTCTCCGCCCTTGTGGCTCTGACGGATCTAGATTTTTGAGGTGAAGCATATTCATCAAATCTGGGTTTGACATGGCCTTGTATGTTAGCAAAGGTCACCTCTGACCAAGCGGTGGCGACTGAATAGAGCTGGAGTTCTTTCAGTCGGGCAGCATAGGACAGATGTTTGAGACCCTTTATCCTTTTGGTGAGGAACTTTTGTGGCCTCTCCAGCTGCTGCAAGTGTCGGGTCAGATACATTCGAATGGGGCATTGTACTCAATCATTGGTCTGATGAGTGATGAGTATAGGGAGACTATGACCTCCCTTGATCTAGATGAGAATCCCTTCATGATAAGGTGGGCAATGTAGAAGGTCTTCCTAACTACTTTAGCTACATGGGTGTCGAATGACAGACTACTATCAACCTGGGTCCCCAGGTCCCTGATAACTTCTTCTGTACTCAGTGGATTGCCACCTATTTGGTAGCTAGGGTAACCTTGTTTTTCCCGAAGGGTATGACTATGCATTTTTTGGCATTTAACTTTAGGCCATGGCTCTGGCACCAGTTATCCGTTTCTGTGAGACCCTTCTGAAGGATATCTGTGTCAGATGTGTTTTTCACTATGGCGCCCAGTTTGCAGTCATCTGCAAACTTTGTCAGCCATAACCCTCCTGTGTTTGCTTGTACTTCGGAAAAGTAGATGCCAAACAAGAGTGGGCCCAGGACTGAGCCCTGTGGTACACCACTTGTGACAGGCTTTGAGTCTGACATGGCGCCAGCAACTCTGACCCTGTGGGTTCTGTCACTCAGCCAGTTTGCAACCCATCTTGTGATGTACCATCTTGTGATACATTTCACATTACCATGACTGTTCTGAAGGTGGTGGGGTCTGAAACTCATGTGTCTATCATGACTTCATTACTTCCACCTTCAGCTATTTGCCAGACTAGTATAGATGTCTGGAGGAACAGAGCAAACACTATGATGGCTAAAATATTGACATTCTGTGCAGATCTGCACAGTTGACAGGTATTGCCCACCGCCCACAGGGCCAGATGCTATGTCCATAGCCGTTGTTCAGCAGGACATCATTGCAGCAAGTCTTGATGGCACACATAAATCTTTCAACATCATCTATCCCATTATTACAGACCAAGTACTACATTCAATTACATGCTGACATGTTTCACATACCTGTTTTATGCATATGCATACAGCTTGCTACCACTCCCAGGATTCGAACCATGGCTGTGTCTGCTAAAAATACAACAATTTTAAGTTTCAGCAGAGTGTGCTTTTTGGATATTGCTGTTTATCTCTTCAGTGTTTTCTGTATAAGTCTCTCTTGGTTGTACAGTCTGATCTTGTACTTACAACAGTCTTATACAGACATTCCTAGACATTTTTCTATGTAGCACAGTGTGTGTAACAGTGGTTAACACAACATTAGTATTCAGAGAATGCAACAATAAATGCCATACAATACTAGAGTAAACACAACCAGTCCAGGATTTAGAGCTTTATTGCCAGGCAGTTACAGTTTTATTTAAATATGACCTATATGAGACTATTACTGACATATTGCCTGGTTTATTCAGTACAATTCATACACAGTTTTTATATGGCCAGGTGACTTTCTACTACTTTATATTTATTTGGTATGACTACTACAAGCAGATGCCCTACGATGACCACGTTAAAAAACTCCAGCTATACTCTGTCGCATATCGTCTACTCAGAGGCGATCTCTGCTTAACATACAAGGCCATGTCAAACCCAGAGCTGTTGGATATGCTACACTTAAAGAAATCCCAATCCCTCAGAGCCACACACTCCAGAGATCTAAACCTTGTCATCACAATAAACAAAACATGCTGGAGGGATAGGTTCTTGACCCAGAGACTCCCCAGACTCTGGAATAGACTGCCCATACATGTCAAGCAGAGCTCCTTTTTGACCCTCTTCAAAAGGACACCTTGACGATTGGATGGGAGAAAGGAAATTCACCCCGGGGATCACGTCAGTCGCCCTGCTAGACAGGAGTCCAGGGAAGTAAATAGTGTGGGAAGAAATAGCCAGGGAATTGTTATGGTTAGGCTTGTATAGGCCCTAGGGCCGATAACCTAGTACCAACCTATGAACCTATGATTGTTACTCACCAGTGTCGTGACTCAGCCTTTGCAACCTACTAGCATGGGCTTCCTGAGTCACAGCCTGCTCAGCTATAGCTTTAAGGGAAATAGAGAAATATTTAAGCATACCTATCCATCATATACTCAGGCTGGACATTAGTAAACAGTTATTGGTATGAGTACTTGCACACTGCTGGGACATCACCCCTCTGCCTTGCTTCTTGGACCCACTCATCCAATAGCTCCCTCTTTCTATGCTTCAAGTCGGCATATTTGTGCTGGACCTGCTCACCAGTCTGAGGGATACCAGTGGCACTGGTGAGATAATGGGCAAGATGGTCCCAGGCTTTTGCTTTATATTGGGAACCTTGGTACTGACCCTGCAGCAGTCTCTTATCATGGTTTTGTACCAGGAGTCCTACCATGACCTTGGACTCCTGTATGCCCCAGCACTGCGCATGGAAGCACATGCCCTCACCAACTCCTGCCATACTGCCTGCAGTGGGAAGCTGCAACCAGTTATGAGCTGTATTTCAGACTGTGGGGTTTAAATATGGCCTATTTCCCACCCTTTGCCATGATTGGATGGTTTTGAATATGCTGAGCTGTGCTAAGCTAAGCAACGGGCAAACCTGCTTAGCTTAGGTTAGCAGTGCTTAAACGGACAGGTTCAGCACTGCTTACCAATGGGCAAATCCACTTAGCTAGGCTACTCATTGCTTAGCATTCATATTTACATAATGCTTACACCTGGTAAGCAGAGCTGAGCAATGCTTAGCATTGCTTATTTTTCATTTTATAGACTGTCTGCTGTATGGCATTGATTCATCATTCATTACATATTAGAAATTTGTTTACTGTCCCTGACATCCCCCAGTGTGCTTTCATTACATTTATTCATGTGTGACTATACTGTAAGGGGTACTTGTGTTTATATGGGGGTTTCACAACTTTATTAAACTGACACCTCACATCTGGACCTAATACAGTACTCTGGTTAACAAATATATATTATTTAATAGCTAATTATAAAAATAAATGTTTATATACTGCTTTCACATGTAAATTGCAAATTGATTATAGTGGAGATCAAACCGGGAATGGCTGCTTGCAAAGCATACGCTCTAACCACTACACTATTGAAATACTGCTTATGCTGGATGTCTCTTGCTATTTTTATTTATTTTACATTTGTTGACCGGGCTAGTCTAACTGGATATATGTCCATTTTCAGTAGAGGCCCAGGAAGAAAAGCTCCAATGGAATATTACATGGTTATACAGCAATAAGCAATACATGATTAGAATTAATAAACAAGGTTAGTTATTATGTACAACTATGATAGGAGCAAACAGAGAGAAATACAAAAGTCTAAAAGTCTAAAACAAAGAAATAATAATAAAAATCTTTTTTTTTTTTTTTTGTGGTCATACTGTGCATAAGAGATACATTTCTTTACATAGATATAATGTAAAGGAAAGTTGTAAGGGTAAAGGGTGAGAAAAGAGACAAAGTAAGGGGAAGGTTAATCTGGGTTGGTACAGGGCAAAGCCATTGACTCTTGAGATGTATAATCAGTTGTCTTTTAAAAAGTGAGAGTGTAGACAAGGATGTGATATCAGAGGGTAGGTTGTTCCACCTTTTTCCAACAGAGTTGGAAAAGAGGCAATCCCCAGCTGAGTTATTAAGTTTGGGGGTATGAATCAGTAGTTTGTTAGAGGAGCGTAGCTGTTTCATGTTATTGTAAGGTGTTACAAGGTTAGAGAGTATTGGTATTTTACTTGGTTGGTAAAGGACTTTGTGAGCTATTAAGAGCTGTTGAAGTACTAACTTGTTAGGAAATTCTAGCCAGCCTAGTTGTCTTAGGTTCAGGCAATGGTGAGTACGAAACTGGGATCCTGTAGCAAATCTAGCAATATTGTAGTAAGATGTAGCAAGTTTCTTAAGGTTGCTTTTGGAGAGATTAGTATAGATGGGGGAGGCATATAGAAGAGTTGAGATAAGGTGAGATCTAGCTAAGATGGTTCTTGTTTCATGTGTAAGGAAGGGTTTGATTCTGTAAAGGGAACCAATTTTTTTGTTAACTACTTTTATTGTGTTGTTGATCTGTGAGTCAAAGCTTAGATTATTGTCAATTATTATTCCTAGTAATTTTGTAGTTGAGTCAGGAGAAATGAGAGTGCAATCAGTTGATGTGAGAGATAAA
>NC_056751.1:302332323-302337323 GCF_019279795.1 Protopterus annectens
TATGTGATAATGTGGTCTTTCCTCATCACTGCAAACAAGTCTCTGAATTGCAGAATACTGCATCATAACAGCAGGGCTTTTTTATTATGAGCTGTATGCTTATGCTAGGCCTGTTCATGAATCCCCTGGCTTATTTTATCTTTCTATGCCAAAAAAGACAATTGTCATTAAATATAAGCTAGTTTTGCTCATGGAGTCATAACTCTTTTTGTAGGATGTCCATAATATTTATGTTATAGTTCAAACAATATATTTTAGAGCAACTTTTGTATCACTACAGTGTCACAGCTTACTTTTAATGAATGTTATTTTGATGAAGTTTGCAAGGATTGGCATACAATGTTCAGGTACTTTTGTTCATACTGGGCGAAAAACATTGTGTAATTTACATATCTATTTACAAATAGTGAGTACTCATGTAGTTGAACAGTTTGTAGGGATGCATGATAAAGCAAACGCATAGCAGTGTCACTTCTGAGGTGTGTGATCACTAATAATGTTTGTATTGTGTCTTGGGTATGTTTGGTGAGGTAGTATGAGGTGTTATGTGTGTTGTTATGGTATATTGTGCATAGGTAAATATGAGTCAGTGGGCACAGCACATGTGTTGAGTATTGTTGTAGATTTTTGAACGGCACAGTGGTGCAGCGGTAGTGTTGTCGCCTCACAGCAAGAGGTTCTCTGGTTTGATTCTTGGCTGGGGTGCCTTCTGTGTGGAGTCTGAATGTCCTCCTTGCATTTTTGTGGGTTTCCTCCGGGTGCTCCTGTTTCCTCCCACGTTACAAAGACATGCGTTGGGAGCATTTTTTCCCAGGCCTCCGCTGAAAATTCACTTCATTCCAAGTCAGACTTTCCCGGTTAACAAATGATAGATAGATAGATAGATAGATAGATAGATAGATAGATAGATAGATAGATAGAGATTTAGCAGAACTACTACTAGTTTGGTTGTCATTGCTGCCTGTGATTCCTTTTTGTAAGGCAATTTCTCCTTACCTCAAATTGATGCAAAATAGAGTTGGTATATTTAAGTCGGGGGGGGGGGGTTGATGGGCTTGCCTTCCAAATGGGGAGTACAAGCGAAAAACAATTTTTTGTATTTTATTTATATGTGGAGGTTCTAAGTGGGTTTCATTGTTGGGTGCATCGGTTATTTGTTTTGCATTTTTCTGTTCACTGCTGTGAAATTCAGTTTGTAGTGTTGTTGACATTTGCTGATACAATCATATCCTTTAATGTTCATCGTGTTACACTGCTGCAGTCATTACACTTGGGTTATCATGCCGTCAGGCGGTTCCCCATTTGGCCTGAGTTCCAAAGTCTTGGTCCGGCGTTGGTTGCTGTCACCTCCTCCCTGACGTCAGTGCGACAGGGGTTGGGAGGATGGCATAATGGTTAAGGTGTTTACCTTACAGACACAAGGTGCAGGGTTTGATTCTCACATGGGGTACTTGGCTAGGCTTAAAATGTCCCACAAGGGCAAGTAGCCTAGTACTAATCTCTTAACCTCTTTTAACCTAAGGGGTATATAAGATGCAGCTGACACCATTTTCTCCAGTCTTTCTTGCCACGTGGTGCCCGCAGCAAAAGTAGTTCGCAAGTGCCGGTCGGCCGTCAACTGAGATTTTCATTCCGAATCCAGAACCAAAGTCTTCTACAAAGCTAAGTACCCCGTTGGGGAAACTTTTTCTTGCCTCAGACCGATGTCAGTAAAAGTTAATATCTGTATTTCTTGTGGGAAGCAAATACCTCATAAGGATTTCCATTCCTATTGTATCCCATGCCTAGGCCCAGACCACAAAGTCACCGGTTGTCGGTTTTGTGCTAGGTTTAACAAGCGCACTATTAAATGTCGGTTTGATTTTGGCCGACATTATTTTGGTAGAAAATTCAATTATACCATGCCATTGGAACTTCCAATGACCGGAATACACAAAAAGCGTAAAGACAAGGATAGGCATCCGCGGCCCAAAACTGACGACGAAGCCTCTTCTAGGCCAGTTGCCAGTTCTCCGGTTTTCAGTGAGGCGCCTTCGCAGCCCCTGATGACCACTTCTGTAGAACCACAGGCCAGCTCTGACTCCCACGTGGAAATGGCTGGGCCTTCGGACGCGCAAGTTATTCAGCCTACCGAGACTAACCTTTCAGAGGGATCCGGAGTAGCTGAGCAACCCACAGCTTCAGAGGGTGTCTTCAGACCTACTTAGTTAAGCATTAAACCCTCAGCTAAGTCTAAGCCTCCTTTAAAATCAAAGAAACAAATACAGCATTCTCCAGGACAGGCCGCCATGCCTAAGAAACAAATGCTGAAAATGGCCGAAGACCTAATCACTCTGATCAGGGGGTCCCATCCCCCTCCTGATAAAAGGCCTAGACAGGATGCAGACTATGACTCATCCAACCAGGTGTCCATCTCTTCTGATTCATCCTCAGACCTAGGATACTCTTTACCCCCTTATGAGGATTCTGATGCTGAGGAATGAATTCCATCAGCCTCACCACCTGAGGACTACTCCTTTGGGGAAACCCTTCATACCATGAGGGAGCATTTCCACTGGGAAGGCCAGGATTACTCAGAATCCAAGAAAAGGCTCAGAGACTTCCTTTTATTACCTCAACACAGACCCCTTGCTATTCCGCCAGTGTTAGATATTGTGGATGATGTGTATACTGAATCCAGCTTAAATCCTGATTCCGTACCTCCAGCCCCTGTTAAACCTGACATATACTACAGAGTCCCTGACTCACATAAATTTATGTATAAAAGCCCTGTAGCTGACCCTGAAACCATTTCTCAGGGACCCAAAGAAGTTAAGGCCTCATCAGCCAAGAATCCAGTTCCCTCTGACAGAGATTCCAGAGCATTAGACAGATGGGGAAAGAAAGTATATACGTCTGCAACTTTAGCAATGAGAGCCTTAAATTGCCAGTTTCACATGCTAAAATATCAGCAATTTTTCCTGTCTCAGTTAAAACAAAAAATGCTTCCACAATCAGATCTTCCTAATTTTAAAGAAATGCAGGATTTATTGCCTGCAGCTGAACAAGTGGGAAAGCATACTTTGCAATGTGGTTTTGATTCTCTAGAGGCCTCCTCCAGAGCAGCAGTTACAGGCTCTGTCATTAGAAGACATGCTTGGTTAAAAGAACATACGTTACCAGATCATGTTAAAGCAAAATTATTGGGTGCACCTTTGCAGCAGGATGTGTTATTTGGAATTAAGGCAGAAGAGGTATTAAAGAAAATGGAGGATAAGGCAAAATCTATGCAAACGGTGAAGGAGTTTTTACAGGTTCAGCCTCCTAGATTTAGCAGAAACTGGCCAACTAAGAATTGGTCCTTTCCAATTACAGACAGACCTCAAAGGGGAAGATACAGACGTCCAAGAGGTAGAGGTCAAACACAAGGTCCTTACAGGCCTCGACAATGGGTTGCATCAGGCCAGAAAGAAGGGGAAAACAGGCCCCAGCCATATAAAAAGCAGCTCCAATGACTTCCCACTACAGCTGCCAAACAAATCCCTCTTGGAAGCCCCCTTGGGAGGAAAACTGGCACTCTTCTATCACAATTGGCAAATGATCACCAAAGACAAATGGGTTCTCAACATTGTATTTCAAGGTTACAGGTTCCACTTTCACACTCTGCCAAGGTTAAAAGGAATGCCAATTCTGCCACCAAATCAATGGGCAGAGGCTCACAAACAAATTACAGCACTCATGGATATGAGAGCTATTCAAAAGGTGCCATCACAGGAGCAAGGACAAGGATTTTACTCAAGACTCTTTCTGGTACCCAGAAAGGACAAAGCCTGGAGGCCCATTCTGGATCTTTCATCTCTAAACACTTACCTGGATGTTCCGAAATTCAAAATGTTGACATTACAGCAGCTTCTTCCCATGCTGGGCAAGAAATCTTGGCTCGTGACTTTGGACCTCAAGGAGGCATACCTGCATGTCCCTATCAGACAAAACTGCAGAAGATACCTCAGATTCATAGCTGGTTCAATGCACTACCAATTCTCTGCACTGCCCTTTGGTTTATCTACTGCACCCAGGGTCTTCACAAAGTGCCTGGCACCAGTAATTGCATTTTGCAGATAGAAAGGAATTCAAATTTATCCGTACCTGGACGACTGCCTGATTCAAGCAGAGAACAAGGACATTCTTCTAAAGCATCTGGCGTTTGTAAAAAAGTTATTAAGTTGCCTGGGGTACACAGTAAACAAAAATAAATCAAAACTAGTGCCCTCACAAGAGATTATATTCCTGGGTGCCAGCTTGAACACAATGGCCCAGATGGCTTATCTCACGCCAGACAAGCAAGGACAACTGACTCAATACTTTCAATTGATGGCAACAAAGACCCAACTCCCTGCAAGAAAAATTCTGCAGGCCTTGGGTTACATGGCATCCTGCATACTACTAATTCCATATGCCAGACTGCATATGAGGAAACTACAATGTTACCTAAAGAATGTATGGTCTCAACACTGTCAAAGTTTGGAAACAGTTATACCACTAATCCCTTGCCTTCAACAGGAGTTTCAATGGTGGGCTCAAGCTTGTCACCTCAACAAGGGACAGCCTTTTACACAACCCACAGCCAGGCAAACACTGACAACAGATGCATCGGATTACGCCTGAGGAGCACACATGGCAGGCAAATGTATTCAGGGCACGTGGCCCGCAGAACAAAAGCATCTTCACATCAATCAAAAAGAGATGCTAGCTGTGCAAAATGTGCTTATAGCTTTCAAGGACCTGCTGCATCCAGGACAACTACTGATAAAGACAGATAACACCACAGTTATGTGGTACATAAGCAAGGGGGCACTCACTCCTACCCCCTATGCAGACAAGCCATGACCTTGTGGAACACAGCTATAAACCTTCAAGTTCATCTGCAAGCACAATTCCTGCCAGGAGAGAAAAACACACTGGCAGATGACTTAAGCAGAAACATCATGGATCCCCACGAATGGGAATTGAATCCACAAATA
>NC_056751.1:302342323-302377323 GCF_019279795.1 Protopterus annectens
GTCTTGACTTCAGGCCTCCATTGTTTTGTCTACTGCTGAAAAGTAGCTGACTGACCTATCCTCCCTGGACTGATCCTTTGCTGTGTTTTTGGATGCCACTACTTCCCTGCATCCCCGTGAGATGATCCCTTTCGTTAAGATGCTTGCTGAGCATGTTTTCATTTCTAAATGAATTAATCTGATTCTGCAGGCAGCAACAGAAGCGCTCAGGATAGAAGAAAGGCAGTGAGATGAGAAAGGGTTGCAAAAGAAAATTTTTCTCTGCAGTTATAATATCTGAAAAATGTTTTGAAATTCTGTTTCAAATAATTGACATTGAATCATTTGGCTACAATTTTAGCATTATAAAATGTAGAAAATCATTTAAGGCAAAAACTACCTTCTGAATGATGAAAATCCTTGAAGCCTAGCCAGTGAAAGCAAATTTATTTTCTTTAGGACTGCAACAATCCATTTCAAGATTTGTACCATCAGTTTTTCATTTATTGGGTAATGGAAAGTTCACAACTACCTGTCTCAGTTAAACAGGAGAATCTGCTCACATACTGTTATATAACATTGCATATTTCTTTGTTTGATAATTTGCTGTAATAAAACGTGGTGGAATATTGTGATAGGAAGAGATATGGGTAGCAAGAAAGAATGCACAAGTTTTTCTTTTTCATTTAATGTAGCACTTCCCATTTTCATAAATAGGGGGATATTCCCAAATTAAACATAATTAATTTATCTGTAATAAAACTGCTTTACTATAATTTCTTCACAGAAAAATAATGGCTTTAGTGGTACATATTAAATTATATTGTCAGAGCTGAATCACTTTTTTGTTTTAGAATTTTGGAATACCCTTATTGCCTCCCTTAGCACACCCTCAGCTGACCATGAGCTAAACAGCTTTTGCTTAATTGCTCCAGACCCTGCACATGTGCTGTTCTTTGGGAGGGACCGGCCTTGACAGGGGAGGGGAAGGGGGAGAGAGCAGGTGGCTGTCTGGTATCCTTATGGCAGACGATGATGAGTGTTGTGTCGAGATGGGTGTGTGAAAGGCACAATGAAACTAGAAGATGGCGGTTCAGTGTATGTTATCATCAATGCTAGCAGGTTTTCTCATTGCCCTTTCCCTGGCATACTGAGTCTGTTTTGGTTAGCTGGCTTGGGTTGTGAGGAGTGGCATCTGAGGACATGCCTTTTCCAGGATATATGGTGTCACCTTCTCATTGTAGCAGCCTGTACTTCAGGCTTTTTTTAATATTAAAGCCTCATTCTGCTTCGTGCATAGTCCATTCAAATTCACAGTAATATATTACATACCCTGGGAATGAAAGGATCTATGAGCAGTGGAACCCTGGGCATTAAATGACTGAAGTTACACAAGGCAGTATAGCTTGCATTGTAGAGGCTTATACTCACCAAATTCAGTTTAATAATTAGCTTTACAAAGCAAGTAGTTTATTTCATAACAACACATGTATAGCACATATGAAGTTCAAAAGACCGACTCCCATGCTGATCTACATTTCATTTCTTGGAAAGTGATGTTTCATGTTGCTGATATTTGTGCTTTAATGTTTCAGATCTTAAGGTTATCTAATAGGAAATGCATATACATAATTTTTAGTGAAACAGCTTCAACATATATACAGTCTTTTTAGCTGTATCTTTAGAGGTACATATAATGTAGGACTGCAGTTATTTCATCCAGTCTATTCATTTGTTTGCTTGTATTCATAGGATAACTCTCCCAGAACATCAATGCACATATTTTCAACTATCATTTCCCTAGAATTGATGAGTGTAAGAAGTGTTTATTTTGTAGCTGTTGAGATTTGTTCACTGCATCTATATTACTTTTAGTCTACATTTTACACATTTATCAAGAATTGTGGCATGAATATGGGTTCTACTAGCAGAGATTCTAAACAAAAGAGAGTTGTTCATTCTCCGGTCAGGTTCCACAACAGTTCATTTGTGTGTGTATAATATTCTACCCTCTATAATTTTACATCTTGTGTGTTTCTGGTCTTTTATCCATTAATCCTTTCAAATTCCTTTATTTTCTGACTCTGTCTTATGCATAAGAGAAAACACCTGAAGGTGTTTATCAGCCTTTATAATATGACATTCTCTGTAAATCACCTGGCAGTTAGCCTGCCTGCTTAGAGATGCAGAGCCAATCCTTTAGGTTTACAGATTAGCATTTAGGCTGGAGACATTATTCTGGCCTAAATATAAATATGACATCATTAACTTTTTTTCTGATGATACATTTGAAGGGCCCTCGTGGTTTACCAGAGTTTGGTTGTAGCCTGTGTGAGAGGCTTCACCCCCCCCACCCCCACACATACACATACACACACACTTTTAATGTTTTGGAATAATCAGTCTGCCAGACACAGCACTGCCATAGACTTTTTCTAAACTGCAAAATAACACAATCCCTCTGTAAACTGACAAACGACAAACATCACTACTTCACCTAAACCTGTTTTGCATTTACCATGTTGAAACAGCAGAATTTTGAGAAAATAGCTTCACACACCTAATGGTTACTTGATGCTGGTTGGGGCATCCTGCATTTATTTTCTTTGATTTGTGGAAAATAATACTGAAAAAAAAGAAAAACAGACTTGTAACTTCTATAACTTAGTAATAACTTAGTAATAATATTTCCGCCAATAACAGAGTAATCTTACCTTGGGGTGTCTTTTACAGCAGATCCAGATGCCAGGCTAGCTTTAACTTTAAGTGTCAATCTCTGGCCTTGGATTTCAGACAGTTCACTAGTGCCACAACGTGTTGTCAGCTCTACCATCAGCATTTTCCAAATAAGAACAACACAATTGTATATTCTTCCAGATCCTTCTTAATGCGGAACAGAGTTCACTAGTATTAGAGTAATTCAGTCTAATCTATAAATTTGTCCTTAATTTATTTTATTGGTTTAGAGTAATACTCTTGTCTTCATCGAGCTTTCCCAGTCAGACCATCAGGAAGTTTGATGGTGGACATCAGATACCTCACTCGGCACTCATGCAGCTTTTACTTTTATCAAGGCTTTAAATACTTCTGTTTCCTGGGCCCAAGGTAGGATTCAAAGTACTGTGGCTCATGAGCAAACCCATTTTTGTACCTTGCAAGGAAGAGTTTCTGACTTCAGGACACATCTGTTGTGAGAAAAAAAAATACTTTTTGCCCCTACTTCATCTTCTGTACCAGCCACATGACATATGAGTAAGCTTTGTGGTGACCACAAGACAGGCACTACCTTAGATCCTTATCTTTCTTACAGAAATAGTGGAAAGTAAAAATAGAGGAAAAGGAAAGGCAAGTTTTCAAAACTAAAAGGGAGATATTTAAGCATGTCCTCATCATAGATGTCTGCATTACAGATGTTATGGACCATACCTTATGAAAAGCACACACACCATTGCCATTAGATACCGAAGTCAGGATCAGTGATGCAGGTGCCAGCTTATCCTTCTTTCGATTCTGAGTCAGAATCAGTGATGGGGCAGGTGTCAGCTTGTGCTTTCCATTCTGTCAGGATCAGTGATGGTGCAGGTGTCAGCTTGTGCTTTCCATTCTGTCAGGATCAGTGATGGTGCAGGTGTCAGCTTGTGCTTTCCATTCTGTCAGGATCAGTGATGGTGCAGGTGTCAGCTTGTGCTTTCCATTCTGTCAGGATCAGTGATGGTGCAGGTGTCAGCTTATGCTTTCCATTCTGTCAGGATCAGTGATGGTGCAGGTGTCAGCTTGTGCTTTCCATTCTGTCAGGATCAGTGATGGTGCAGGTGTCAGCTTGTGCTTTCCATTCTGTCAGGATCAGTGATGGTGCAGGTGTCAGCTTGTGCTTTCCATTCTGTCAGGATCAGTGATGGTGCAGGTGTCAGCTTGTGCTTTCCATTCTGTCAGGATCAGTGATGGTGCAGGTGTCAGCTTGTGCTTTCCATTCTGTCAGGATCAGTGATGGTGCAGGTGTCAGCTTGTGCTTTCCATTCTGTCAGGATCAGTGATGGTGCAGGTGTCAGCTTGTGCTTTCCATTCTGTCAGGATCAGTGATGGTGCAGGTGTCAGCTTGTGCTTTCCATTCTGTCAGGATCATTGATGGTGCAGGTGTCAGCTTATGCTTTCCATTCTGTCAGGGTCAGTGATGGTGCAGGTGTCAGCTTGTGCTTTCCATTCTGTCAGGATCAGTGATGGTGCAGGTGTCAGCTTGTGCTTTCCATTCTGTCAGGATCAGTGATGGTGCAGGTGTCAGCTTGTGCTTTCCATTCTGTCAGGATCATTGATGATGCAGGTGTCAGCTTATGCTTTCCATTCTGTCAGGGTCAGTGATGGTGCAGGTGTCAGCTTGTGCTTTCCATTCTGTCAGGATCAGTGATGGTGCAGGTGTCAGCTTGTGCTTTCCATTCTGTCAGGATCAGTGATGGTGCAGGTGTCAGCTTGTGCTTTCCATTCTGTCAGGATCATGGATGGTGCAGGTGTCAGCTTGTGCTTTCCATTCTGTCAGGATCAGTGATGGTGCAGGTGTCAGCTTGTGCTTTCCATTCTGTCAGGATCAGTGATGGTGCAGGTGTCAGCTTGTGCTTTCCATTCTGTCAGGATCAGTGATGGTGCAGGTGTCAGCTTGTGCTTTCCATTCTGTCAGGATCAGTGATGGTGCAGGTGTCAGCTTGTGCTTTCCATTCTGTCAGGATCATTGATGGTGCAGGTGTCAGCTTATGCTTTCCATTCTGTCAGGATCAGTGATGGTGCAGGTGTCAGCTTGTGCTTTCCATTCTGTCAGGATCAGTGATGGTGCAGGTGTCAGCTTGTGCTTTCCATTCTGTCAGGATCATTGATGGTGCAGGTGTCAGCTTGTGCTTTCCATTCTGTCAGGATCAGTGATGGTGCAGGTGTCAGCTTGTGCTTTCCATTCTGTCAGGATCAGTGATGGTGCAGGTGTCAGCTTGTGCTTTCCATTCTGTCAGGATCAGTGATGGTGCAGGTGTCAGCTTGTGCTTTCCATTCTGTCAGGATCAGTGATGGTGCAGGTGTCAGCTTGTGCTTTCCATTCTGTCAGGATCAGTGATGGTGCAGGTGTCAGCTTGTGCTTTCCATTCTGTCAGGATCAGTGATGGTGCAGGTGTCAGCTTGTGCTTTCCATTCTGTCAGGATCAGTGATGGTGCAGGTGTCAGCTTGTGCTTTCCATTCTGTCAGGATCAGTGATGGTGCAGGTGTCAGCTTGTGCTTTCCATTCTGTCAGGATCAGTGATGGTGCAGGTGTCAGCTTGTGCTTTCCATTCTGTCAGGATCAGTGATGGTTCAGGTGTCAGCTTGTGCTTTCCATTTTGTCAGGATCAGTGATGGTGCAGGTGTCAGCTTGTGCTTTCCATTCTGTCAGGATCAGTGATGGTGCAGGTGTCAGCTTGTGCTTTCCATTCTGTCAGGGTCATTGATGGTGCAGGTGTCAGCTTGTGCTTTCCATTCTGTCAGGATCATTGATGGTGCAGGTATCAGCTTGTGCTTTCCATTCTGTCAGGATCATTGATGGTGCAGGTGTCAGCTTGTGCTTTCCATTCTGTCAGGATCATTGATGGTGCAGGTGTCAGCTTGTGCTTTCCATTCTGTCAGGATCAGTGATGGTGCAGGTGTCAGCTTATGCTTTCCATTCTGTCAGGATCATTGATGGTGCAGGTGTCAGCTTGTGCTTTCCATTCTGTCAGGATCAGTGATGGTGCAGGTGTCAGCTTGTCCTTCTTTCCATTCTGGGCTTTGCAGTTTGTTTTTTTTCATAGTTCATAATTGGTTTCAAATAACTACGTGATTCTGGGCGATTTTGTCAAGGAGAGAAGGACCCTGATTGTATTAGTCCCACAAGCCTTAGTGCAGGCACCTGATCTGGTACACACATCAGCTGCCTACACATTGCAGCCTATACCTGTAGTAACTGGCTGTGGAATTTTTTCAGTTATTTCCACTGCTTGCCATGTCTGCAGTACAGCAAGAGGCGGACCCTGTGATGCCTGAAGGACCAATGTCTGTCTCAGCATCATCACTCAGATACAGTTTTGTTCATCTGATAGCAGTTACCTACACCTAGTTTCCATTCCATATTGAATGTCTCCCAAACACGCCGATGATTTGAGTATAAATGTGATTGTAGCTTGCTTGCTTGTTTCTTATGCTATTCTGGAGGATTCTGGGCACTCACAGCAATGGATTTGCAGTGCCACTAACATAACTTCAATAGGTCGTTTGTATAGTTTGACAAGATGAAGGCTCTAGATTCATGTTAACACCAGTCCTATTGTTAGCACTATTTTACTTTGCAATTTTTTGCCCCATGTGGACACTGCAGGAAGAGGGAGAAAAAGAAATATCTAAATAACTTGAAAGCATCTATTTACTCCAGCAAAGACAGAAAGAAGCTTTATTCTGATGCTTTTTCTGAGGAACGTTTCTGTGAGCCATCTGGGTATTTGCTAGAGAAGTTTGATCAGGATTGCCAGAATATGGCATATACAACTTCTAATTCCCAGGAATCTGCCCCAGATAGCCCTATATTCAAGTCCTATAAGAGATGCAGGATGTTTTGTCTGATCACATAAGGAACCTGGTATGGCTCAGATGCATCTTCAGAAATCGATGGCAGTGGCTGATGACACTCCTTGGATTATACCACTCCTGATGAAGTTGTACCAAGATGCATTCATTGCCATCTTTTGCCATGCAGGTACTTTTTTGCTTGCTGGTAACAAAAAGGGTGAAGGTATCACCGAAGGGCTTACTTCATGCCCCCAAAAACCCAGCTGTCGTTGAGTTCATTCCCATAATAGTTCATGTTCTTTAAGCTCAGCCACAAATCCTCAATTCCCAACACGTAAAGCTGACATTGACAGAGGTGAGTTCATCATCAAAATAGAGAGCTATATGCATTTGTATCCTTATGCATATAAACTAACTTTTCAGTATGAGCCTAAGCTATATTGATTGATTGTCCACATTAACTTTAGATCACTGTTTGCAATCAAAAATCAATTTAGTCAAATGTACCTCAGTTGAATGTTGTACTTCCATTTTTTTTCATTTCTTGTTATGAGGTGGGCCCAAGGAGAAACAGATGATGTCAAGAAAGAATAAAAAAGAATAAAGAATAGTGCCACAATTATTTTGATAATGCTGATGTTAAATTGAATTTCAGTAGTCAATACCAGCAAACTACTTGAGGCCTAATTTCAGAGTCCATGACCTATGACTTGGAATTGCTCAGTTATTTCTAGCTGTTGTATCAGACTCTCAAACATTAAGAGATTTGGCAAGTTTCTTATATAATTTCACTGCCCAGCTAATGGGCATCATTCTGTTATGGGATAACTCCACTGTTTTCATGTCTGAGTGAATGAAATTCCCTAAAAATCCTTTGTTGTGGTAAGTGTTTTGAGTAGCAGTCTTTTGTCCCTATTCGTGTGGACAATAAAGCTATTTAAAAAAATGAAACTTATTCCTGAAAGTCAGTGTGTCAAAACAGATGCCAGCATTGAACATCCAGCATCTGTTCCCATCTTACATGATTGACTCTGAGTTAGTGTAATTGTATAACTTCAAGCAAGTCAGTGAAAAATGCCCCTTTATAATGATGAATAAATTTAAAATTTTCAATGTACAAAGTGAGGTGAAATTAACTAAATATAATGGAGTAACCTGTCATTTTCTTTCTATTAATGTTAGTGTTACAGCATTTTGACCTTAAATTTTCAAAGGTGTCTTGTTTTGTTTTCATTTATAACTCAAAATATTGCACCTTGTAGGTATCTTTAAAGGTTAACTGAAAATTTTGAAAATTAAGGAAAATAATGTTTAAATATTAGAACATTTAATTTGAGCCATTCTTTATAGATGATCTATCCATAGCAACATGTAAAACTGACATTAACAGAGGTGAGTTCATCAACCAGAAAATGCCATTAAAACTCATGAAGCCATGAATAACAAAGCCATGTAAAGTTGATGCTTTCATCATGCACACAATCTGAAACTATGCTTACGTGTTCAACACATGTTGGAGGTAGAAAGCTGTGGTATATGTACGCTGCAGTCATGATGCTACATATTGTTAGAAAAGTGCTTTGCAAATGCATGCAGATTTTTAATGTTCATTTGGGGGTATTCAAGGAGATCCTTCAAAAAAGGGGGAAAAAGTTGACCAAGATTCAGGTTGTACACCTTAGGGGGGAGATGGTTATGTTTTGGAAGCACATCTAAAATGATCAGGGCCATAATTAGGAGTTTTGGAATTATTACAGCTTCCAAAGATGTAACATCCCATCCCAGATGGTGCATATTGTTTGGACTAAATACCTTTTCGGTTTAAGAAAAATCAAGCTTAAGCTCAAAAAAATTTTTTAATCTGCATTGTATTTTGAAAAAGTTCATTTAACAAAATCTGTAACTTAAATAAAATCACAATAAGTATGCAAGGCTTTATATTTAATTCTAACGATATCACAATATTTTGCTCAAAATAAATTATTGTTGCATTCTACACTAGTGTGTGTACATGGTATATGCCTGGCTACACTACTGAGCACAGCACATTCTAAAACTGTTTTTATTTTTAGACTGAAGTGGTTAGGAGCAACTTAAAATTTATAAGCTGCAGGGTATTAGATTGACAGTATATTTGAGTAAGCTATTTAATCCGTACTGTTTAAAACTGGGAGACATTACTTCAAAAGGGTATTTCTTGTTACCCTGAAGATGCATTGACTTTGCTGGTTGTCCCACTTTGCATTTTAACAGGAAATGTGCAGTAACAGCCCCAGAGAGTCCAGGCTCTTGCTTCTTGAAGAATGTGGACTTTACCAGTCCATCAGTATTTCAGTATATTTCACAATTCCAGAAATCTTGGTAATGCCACTAGTTATTTTATTTGTAAACTGTGAAATGTAAAACTGCTATTAGGAAAGAGTGGTGGATGTCTATATGTTCTTAGTAGTTGCATTAGTTATAACAATACAGGGCAAGTGCTTAAGAACATTTGGATCAAGTGAAGGTAGTATTTGCATCACAGTGTATGTGATAAGGTCACTCTTCAAACGAACTGGCAATAGTTTAGTTACAAATAATTCTGATATGTAGAGGTAACAGTATCGTCTAGAGAAGGATGGACCTTGCCTTTCACAAATTCTTTTTCCTCGTTTTTTGCAGGTTACTAAAATTCATTATGGAGATTAGCAGCTGCACGAAACACGCACAATATATTTTAAAGTACTAAAACTGGTACAGTTCATATTATTTAAGAACCAAGTCTGTAGATTCCCCAGGGCTGCTCCTGCATATGTCCTGCTGTTATGTAAGATGTCACAATGACTGTATCTTGGAAAGAATGAAACAAAAGATCATCAGTATGTCCAGGTATGACATATATACAGAAATAATTGAGAGGGACCCCGACTGGTCTCCTTGCTCAGTGCATAGTGTTTCCCATTGTTAGCAAAATCATTAGTCAGTTTGTTGTAGCTGACAGTACAGATACCTCTTTTCTTTTTCATGTAAAACAGGGCATAATACTTTTATTGGGCTACTTTTCACAGGCAAATTCAGTTTGCATTAGTGCTTATTTAACTTAAGTATTGTATTCCCATTATTCAATGACTGCAAAAAAAGCAACATAGTTATTAATTATTTTGAGCTGTTGACAGTTTGTCCTGTAGTAGATGAGCCATTGATCCTTTACACTCATGCAGTTTGAAGTTCATTTTCCATAAACCTGGATGTATATATGATATATGAATTTGCAGAGTGTGTTCAAACCAGCAAGTGTTGTAACTTGATATCACCCTTAACAGTATTATCATCTGTATCTTTACATGTAACCCCCAATATGTTCCTCAGACATGCATGTGTGTGTGTGTGTGTGTGTGTGTGTGTGTGTGTGTGTGTGTGTGTGTGTGTGTGTGTGTGTGTGTGTGTGTGTGTAATTTTTTCTTGCTCCTCTTTCACTCTTCTGCTATCAGGTCTCATTTTTCCTTTATACAGCTGATTGTAGGCGATACAAAAACTACTATTCAAAAACTTTTTAAAAAGAATGCAGTTGAATCTTCAAATCCCGGTTTTAAACAGATTTAACAAAAAAGACATTGTTTTTCCTTTTCTTTAATTTGTTTTCCAGGGTAGAGCACTGATCTCAGTAGATCTTTTTCAGGTTCGGCCTGGGTGGTGTCTGATTAAGTGACTTGCTCAGAGTGACACAGTCAGGTAATGGAGGCTGAGAGAATCAAACCTTGTACCTCTGGACAGCAGGAAAAGGCTCATTAACGGTTCTTTAATCCTCTGAGTCAACTGTCAGACTTCCCTTATCATTAAACAGAGAAAACAAAACTCTCTTGTATTGGGATTAGTGTTTTCCAGGATTCTATAGCATTTTCCTGGAGAAAACAATTACAAACATGTCCTTTACTCTGTATATTAACAGTATAATGTCTTTCTCTGGCTTCATAAAGCAGTTTAAACCAGCTTTGTGAAGTTACAGATTGTTTTCTTACATTCTGCAGATTTTACTCACAATGATTCACTTTATTCCATGTGCCCCTTCAGTCTTTAACTTTTACCATGCTGTTTACAGATGCTTTCTTCTTTATGCAGAATCCAGGCTAAGTGGCACTCTGACATTTTGAAACACTTGATGTCTTTAATGGGTCATTTCCATGTACCCCATGGACCAACATATATACCCTTTCCCTTTTTGTCTTCAAATTCTGTAAGTTCATTTCTATCCACTTACATTAGCAAACACTTGATTAGTGATATTTTTAACTGTTTAGTGTACTTCTGACACAGCAGTCATAGCCCCATTTTTAAAAGACCCTTATTAGTTTCTTACTTATTTTAAACTTAATGATCCCCTCAGTTTCTAAACAGTTCATTTCATTTAGTAAAAATTCTGATATCAGAGGTGCAGTGGTGCAGTGGTTAGCATTGTTGCCTCACAGTAAGAGGATGTTCATCGTGTTACACTGCTGCAGTCATTACACTTGGGTTATCCTGCTGTCAGGCGGTTCCCCAGCCGACCTGAGTTCCAAAGCCTTGGTCCGGTGTCCGTTGCTGTTGCCTCCTCCCTGACGTCAGTGCGACAGGGGTATATAAGATGCAGCCAATGCCATTTTCTTTAGTCTTTCTTGCTGCGCGGTGCCCGAAGCAAAAGCAGTTCGCAAGTGCCGGTCGGCCGTCTCCGGAGATTTTCATTCCGAATCCAGAACCAAAGTCTTCTACAAAACTAAGTACCCCGTTGGGGAAACTTTTTCTTGCCTCAGACCGATGTCAGTAAAAGTTAATAACTGTATTTCTTGTGGGAAGCAAATACCTCATAAGGATTTCCATTCCTATTGTATCCCATGCCTAGGCCCTGACCACGATGTCACTGATTGTCGGTTTTGTGCTAGGTTTAACAAGTGCACTATTAAACGTCAGTTTGATTTTGCCCGACATTATTTTGGTAGAAAATTCAATTATACCATGCCGTCGGAACATCCAACGACCGGAATACACAAAAAGCGCAAAAACAACGATAGGCATCCGAGGCCCAAAACTGACGACGAAGCCTCTTCTAGGCCAGTCGCCGGTTCTCCAGTTTTCAGCGAGGCGCATTCGCAGCCCCTGACGACCGCTTCTGTAGAACCTCAAGCCGCCTCTGCCTCCCACGTGGAGATGGCTGGGCCTTCAGCCTACCAAGACTAACCTTTCAGAGGGATCCGGAGTAGCTGAGTAACCCACAGCTACAGAGGGTGTCTTCAGACCTACTCAGTTAAGCATTAAACCCACAGCTAAGTCTAAGCCTTCTTTAAAGTCAAGGAAACAAATACAGCATTCTCCAGGACAGGCCTCCATGCCTAAGAAACAAATGCTCAAAATGGCCGAAGACCTAATCACTCTGATCAGGGGGTCCCATCCCCCTCCTGATAAAAGGCCTAGACAGGATGCAGACTATGACTCATCCGACCAGGTGTCCATCTATTCTGATTCATCCTCAGACCTAGGATACTCTATACCCCCTTATGAGGATTCTGATGCTGAGGAATCAGTTCCATCAGCCTCACCGCCTGAGGACTACTCCTTTGGGGAAACCCTATATACCATGAGGGAGCATTTCCACTGGGAAGGCCAGGTTTATTCAGAATCCAAGAAAAGGCTCAGAGACTTCCTTTTATTACTTCAACACAGACCCCTTGTTATTCCGCCAGTGTTAGATATTGTGGATGATGTGTATACTGAATCCAGCTTAAATCCTGATTCCTTACCTCCAGCCCCTGTTAAACCTGACAGATACTACAGACTCCCTGACTCACATAAATTTCTGTATAAAAGCCCTATAGCTGACCGTGAAACTATTTCTCAGGGACCCAAAGAAGTTAAGGCCTCATCAGCCAAGAATCCAGTTCCCTCTGGCAGAGATTCCAGAGCATTAGACAAATGGGGAACGAAAGTATATATGTCTGCAACTTTAGCAATGAGAGCCTTAAATTGCCACTTTCACATGCTAAAATATCAGCAATTTTTACTGCCTCAGTTAAAACAAAAAATGCTTCCAGAATCAGATCCTCCTAATTTTAAAGAAGTGCAGGATTTATTGCATGCAGCTGAACAAGTGGGAAAGCATACTTTGCAATGTGGTTTTGATTCTCTAGACGCCTCCTCCAGAGCAGCAGTTACAGGCTCTGTCATTAGAAAACATGCTTGGTTAAAAGAACATACGTTACCAGATCATGTTAAAGCAAAATTATTGGATGCACCTTTGCAGCAGGATGTGTTATTTGGAGTTAAGGCAGAAGAGGTATTAAAGAAAATGGAGGATAAGGCAAAATCTATGCAAACGGTGAAGGATTTCTTACAGGTTCAGCCTCCTAGATTTAGCAGAAACTGGCCAACTAAGAATTGGTCCTTTCCAATTACAGACAGACCTCAAAGGGGAAGATACAGACGTCCAAGAGGTAGAGGTCAAACACAAGGTACTTACAGCCCTCGACAATGGGTTGCATCAGGCCAGAAAGAAGGGGAAGATAGGCCCCAACCATATAAAAAACAGCTCCAATGACTTCCCACTACAGCTGCCAAACAAATCCTTCTTGGCAGCCCCCTTGGGAGGAAAACTGGCACTCTTCTAACACAATTGGCAAATGATCACCAAAGACAAATGGGTTCTCAACATTGTATTTCAAGGTTACAGGTTCCACTTTCACACTCTGACAAGGTTAAAAGGAATGCCAAACCTGCCACCAAATCAATGGGCAGAGGCTCAAAAACAAATTACAGCACTCATGGATATGAGAGCTATTCAAAAGGTACCATCACAGGAGCAAGGACAAGGATTTTACTCAAGACTCTTTCTGGTACCCAGAAAGGACAAAGCCTGGAGGCCCATTCTGGATCTTTCATCTCTAAACACTTACCTGGATGTTCCGAAATTCAAAATGTTGGCATTACAGCAGCTTCTTCCCATGCTGGGCAAGAAAGCTTGGCTCGAGACTTTGGACCTCAAAGAGGCATACCTGCATGTCCCTGTCAGACAAAACTGCAGAAGATACCTCAGATTCATAGCGGGTTCAATGCACTACCAATTCTCTGCACTGCCCTTTGGCTTATCTACTGTGCCCAGGGTCTTCACAAAGTGCCTGGCACCAGTAATTGCATTTTGCAGACAGAAAGGAATTCAAATTTATCCGTACCTGGACAACTGCCTGATTCAAGCAGAGAGCAAGGACATTCTTCTAAAGCATCTGGCGTTTGTAAAAAAGTTATTAAGTTGCCTGGGGTACACAGTAAATGAAAAGAAATCAAAACTAGTGCCCTCACAAGAGACTATATTCCTGGGTGCCAGCTTGAACACAACAGCCCAGATGGCTTATCTCATGCCAGACAAACAAGGACAACTGACTCAATACTTTCAGTTGATGGCAACGAAGACCCAACTCCCTGCAAGAAAAATTCTGCAGGCTTGGGTTACATGGCGTCTTGCATACTACTAATTCTATATGCCAGACTGCATATGAGGAAACTACAATGGTACCTAAAGAATGTATGGTCTCAACACTGTCAAAGTTTGGAAACCGTTATACCATTAATCCATTGCCTTCAACAGGAGTTTCAATGGTGGGCTCAAGCTTCTCACCTCAACACGGGACAGCCTTTTACACAACCCACAGCCAGGCAAACACTGACAACAGATGCATCGGATTACGCCTGGGGAGCACACATAGCAGGCAGATGTATTCAGGGCATGTGGCCTGCAGAACAAAGGCATCTTCACATCAATCAAAAAGAGATGCTAGCTGTACAAAATGCCCTTATAGCTTTCAAGGACCTGCTGCATCCAGGACAACTACTGCTAAAGACAGACAACACCACAGTTATGTGGTACATAAACAAGCAAGGGGGCACTCACTCCTACCCCCTATGCAGACAAGCCATGACCTTGTGGAACACAGCTATAGACCTTCAAGTTCATCTGCAAGCACAATTCCTGCCAGGAGACAGAAACACACTGGCAGACGACTTGAGCAGAAACATCATGGATCCCCACGAATGGGAGTTGAATCCACAAATATTCAGAATGATAACACAGAAATGATGGAGCCCGGACATAGATCTGTTTGCATCCCCAATAAATTGCCAGTTACAAAAATTCTGCACAAGGAGTTACCATCCGCAAGCATGGAAAGTGGATGCCCTCTCAATCAGCTGGGAGAACCTAGAAGTATACACTTTCCCACCACTACCTCTCCTGCCAAAGGTACTCATAAAAGCCAGGCAGGAAGAGTCAAAGATGATCCTGATTGCACCAGACTGGCCACGCCAGCACTGGCACCCAATTTTATGGAGCTTAGCACAAGAACCACCCTGGATTTTGCCTCAAATCCCACGTCTCCTGACTCAGCACAACAAACAAATACTACACAGCCAGCTAAAGACCTTAAACCTAGCTGCATGGAAGATTCCTTAGCCAAGCAAGCAATTCCTCTTTCCAAAGCTGTTATGGATGTCATTCTGGAGGCCAGAAGGCCTAGTACCAGGAAAGCCTATTCAGATAAATGGAAGAGATTCTGTGCCTGGAACCAAGCTCACAGCCTTGACCCTCTTGTCCCAAACATTCCTCAGATACTACAATACTTAACTGAGATGCTGGACAAAGAACTCTCCTTCTCATCCATCAAGATCCACGCCTCTGCCATCTCTGCTCATTACAACACAGATCCACCAATTTTCTCTAATCCTCTGTTAAAACAGTACCTCAGAGGGGCTAAAAACATAAGACCGCCCCGTAGAGCACCTACTCCAACTTGGGACCTCAACTTTGTTTTGGAGAAGCTAACTTTACCTCCTTTTGAGCCAGCCAGTGCAGCAGAATTAAAATATATCTCTTGGAAAACTGCTCTGCTTCTGGCAATAACATCAGCATGAAGAGTTTCAGAATTACAGGCACTAATGGCAGTGGAACCTTTCCTCATTTTCCACCAGGACAGGGTGTCTTTAAGAACTAACCCTACTTTTATGCCAAAGGTGGTATCCAGTGTGCCTCTAAACCAAACTATTCACCTGCCAACTTTTTATCCTAAACCACAGAATAAAGGGGAGAGACTACTGCACTCTTTGGACATTCACAGGCAGTTACGCTTCTACTTGGGCAAAACCAAAGCTTTCAGAAAATCTGAGCAATTATTTGTAGCATATGCTGCAGGAGCACAAGGAAAAGCCATTTCAAAACAGACTATTTCAAAATGGATAGGACATTGTATATGTTTCTGCTACACATACCATGGAATACCTGTTCCTAGCAGCATTAGATCTCACTCCACCAGGGCAACAGCCACTTCAACTGCCTGCCTCAGAGGAGTACCTACCAAGGACATTTTGGAAGCAGCAACTTGGAGTTCTGTACATACCTTCACCAAGCATTACCATCTGCCTCTATACTTTAAATCCAGAGCTGGCTTCGCCACCGCAGTGCTGCAGGCCCTTATAGCCACCCCTAATGCCTTATAGAACCAGTCACCCTTCCTCAGCTTTGGGATTCTACCCAAGTGTAATGACTGCAGCAGTGTAACACGATGAACATAGTACAGTTTTGTACCTACCATAAATGTAGATGTTCGAGTGTATACACTGCTGCAGTCCAGGTTACCCTCCCTCCTTCCCCTCTTACTGGCTGGTACGTACCTATGTCTTCTACCCTTACTACCTATGGGGAGTATGTGCTGGTAGCTGTAAGTTGTTTTTTGCTTTTCTTATGTATGTTTTATTAGCAATTGGAATTGCCTACCTATTTAGGGGCACCTGACATCTGGGGCAAGAAAAACTGAAGAAAATATCGTTGGCTGCATCTTATATACCCCTGTCGCACTGATGTCAGGGAGGAGGCGACAGCAACCGACGCCGGACCAAGACTTTGGAACTTAGGCCGGCTGGGGAACCGCCTGATGGCAGGATAACCCCAGTGTAATGACTGCAGCAGTGTATACACTCGAACATCTACATTTATGGTAGGTACAAAACTGCACTTTCTCTGGTTCAGTTCTCAGTTGGGGTGCCTTCTGTACAGAATCTGCATGTTCTCCTTGCATTCATGTGGGTTTCCTCCCACATTCCAAAGACATGTGTCCAGAGTGTTTCTCCCAGGGACTCCACTGAAAATGGGCTCTGTCCCAGTTGGAATTTCCTGGTAAACAAATGTTAAACAAAATAAATCTATCTATATATATATATATATATATATATATATATATATATATATATATATATATATATATATATAAAAATATATATATATATATATAATTTATGTGTGTGTATGCATGTATATATATATATATATAATATAAAATATAATATATATATATATATATACACACACACACACACACACACATATACATATATATATATATGTGTGTGTGTGTGTGTGTGTGTGTGTATATGTGTCATTGCATTTTATTTATAATACAGCTATTTAAAAACTCCTTATATAGAACAGTCCTTATTTTTGTTCACTGCTTCACATATAATGTGTCCATTTGACTGTATTTATTTTATTTATTTATTTAAGTTTGATGACCGGGGAAGTCCACTGGGCCAAGAAGAGCCCATTTTCAGTGGAGGCCTTGGGAGAAAAGCTTCACAATAATTGCAAGTTACATTTCACATGTTACAAAAGGACATAGTTCATACAACTAATTAAACATTTACAGCTACGTTCCATGATATTTGCAAATGGCTTGTCACAATGTTACAGAAATGAAAAGACATTATGTAAATGTTGAAATTTCTGTATTGAATTAAGTGAATATTTTTATTATAAACTTGATGGTAGGTTTAACATTTCAAAATATGAAGCTTCTAGCCATTAGTAGGTTAGGAAAATATTATGCATGGAGAGGGTAATAGTATAACTGAGATTGGAGAGTGTAGTACAATAGATTTTAGAGCGAAAATTAGTTTTTGGTAGGGGAGGGATTGTTTTGGATGGGATGAAGTAATAGTAGAGGTAGTTGGATGAGTCAGTGCAAGGTAGAATGGGGGGAGGGGTTTAAGTTGGAGTGTGGCAAGGGCATTCCCATTTGGAAGAAAGATGAGAGAGTAGCTGAGATTTGAAATTTGTTTGGTTAGGTAGGTTGCGTAGGTGTGTGGGGAGAGAGTTCCACTGTTGAGCGAAGGAGTGGGACAGCAGTAGATGGCCAGGAGGTTGTGCAGGTTTGTGGACCTGAAGGAGATTTTGGTTTTTGGATCTGAGTGAGCGGTTGGGAATGTAAGGTTTTAAGGAAGTAACGAGAGCTGGGCAGTTGGCAGGTTTAAAGATGAGCTTGTGGGCAATGGTGAGTTGTAGGTAACTGAGGTATTTGGGTAGTTCAAGCCATTTGAGGGTGAGGAGGGAGTGGCAGTGATGGGATGAGTTTTTTTTAAATTGGTTTCAAATTTGGAGATCTTGTAGTAGCAGGATTCAAGTTTGGACTGAAGGACAAGATGGAGATTGGTAAAAAAAGGGGCACCATACGTAAGGGAGGTGAGTAGGAAGGTGGATGCAAGAGTTTGACGGGTATAGGGGCTTAGGAAGCAGTTGTGCCTGTAGAGTAGACATAAATTTTGGTGGGTTTTCTTGATTGCAGAGTGGATGTGGGTGTCGAATTTTAGTTCTTCATCAGTAACGATGCCAAGAAGCTTGGTGTTGGAAACGATTTTAAGGATGGTGTTGATGTTCTTCGTGTTTCACTGTTGCAGTCATTACATTTGGGTAATCCTGCTGGCAGGTTGCCCTCAGTCGGCCTGAATTCCAAAGTCTTGGGTCCTGCGTCGGCTGTCTTCACCCCTTCCCTGACGTCAGGTCATCAGGGGTATAAAAGAAGTAGCCAACGCCATTTTCTTCAGTCTTTCTTGCCGCGCAGTGCCCGAAGCAGAAGCAGTTCGCAAGTGCCAGTTGGCTGACTCCTGAGATTTTCGAGTTCGAATTTCAGATCCGAAGTCTTCTATAAAGCTAAGTACCCCATTGGGGAAACTTTTTTCTTGCTCCAGAACCGATGTCAGAAAAAGTTAATAATTGTATTTCTTGTGGGAAGCAAATACCTCATAAGGACTTTCATTCTTACTGTATTCCTTGCCTAGGCCCTGATCATAATTTTCTGGGTTGTCGGTTTTATACTACATTTAACCAACTCACTATTAAGCGTCAGTATGATTTAGCTTTAAACTCCTTTGGACGCAGATTTAATTATCCAGAAATGTCGTCGGAAAGCCATCCGACTACCGGAGTTCACAAAAAAACGCAAAGAAAAAGAAAAAAAAAGACAGCCGAGGCCCAAAACTGACGACGAAGCTTCTCTTAAGCCAGTCGCTGGTTCTCAGTGAGGCGCTTTCGCAGCCCCTGACGACCGCTACTTTAGAGTCGTAGGCCACTACCAACTCCCACGTGGAGTCAGCCATGCCGCTGGAAACTCAAGGTATTGGAGCCTCAGACACTAATCCTTCAGATGGGTCCAGAGCTGCTGAGCAAGCACCGGCTTCTGAGGGTGTATTCTGACCCAAACATCTATACATTAAACCGACTTCAAAGGCAAAGACTAAAGCACCTTCAAAGGCAAAGAAGCAAACTCAAGAGCCACATGGACAGGCCTCCATGCCCAAAAAACAGATGCTCAAAATGGCCGAAGACGTGATTACCTTGATCAGGGGTTCCCCTTGATAATAGCCCTAGGCAAGAGACTGACTATGAATCTTCAGATCAGGTTTCCATTTCTTCTGATTCTTCTTCTGATCAGGAATATTCTTTTTCCCCCCTATGAGGATTCTGATGCTGAAGAATCCATACCTTCAGCTTCTGCTCCCAAGGATTATTCTTTTGGGGAAACCTTACATACCATGAGGGAGCATTTCCACTGGAAGAGCCAAGATTTTTCAGAGTCTAAAAAGAGGCTCAGGGATTTTCTGTTACTACCTCAGCACAAGCCACTAGCCATCCCTCCTGTGTTTGACATTGTACATGATGTGTTTTCGGAGTCTAGCCTTACCCCTGACTCCTTACCTCCAGCTCCTGTTAATCCTGACAGATATTACATGGTTCCTGACTCACATAAATTCCTTTTTAAAAACCCTGCTGCAGACCCAGAAACTGTTTCTCAGGGTCCCAAGGGAGTTAAGGCTTCCGCTGCAAAAAACCCTACCCCTTCTGACAGGGATTCTAGGGCACTGATGGATGGGGAAAAAAGGTTTACACATCTGCTACCTTGGCTATAAGGGCCTTAAACTGTCAGTTTAATATGCTCAAATATCAACATGTCATGGCATTGCTTAAACAGAAAATGTTGTTAAACTCTGAATGTGCAGAAAACAAGGAAATGCAGGATATATTGCATGCAGCTGAACAAGCTGGAAAGCTTACATTGTAATGTGGTTTTGTTTTTTTAGAGGCCTCCTGCAGGGCCGCAGTTACAGGTTCTGTAATTAGAAGGCATGCTTGGTTAAAGGAACAAAATCTGCCTGATCATGTTAAAGTTAAATTATTAGATGCACCTTTACAGCATGATACTTTGTTTGGTGTTAAGGCAGAAGAGATGTTAAAGAAAATGGAGGACAAGGCTAAATCTATGCAAACAGTCAAAAATTTCTTACAAGTACAGCCACCTAGGTTTAGTAGACACTGGGCAACAAAGAATTGGTCCTTTCCTGTGTCAGACAGACCTCAAAGGGGCGGACCCAGATGCCCTAGAGACAGATCCCAGGCGCAAGGTTCATACAGGTCAAAGTAATGGGGTGCTTCTACCTCCAAAAGTGGAGAAGACAAATCACAACCTTACAGGAAACAGTCCCAATGACTTCCCCCTGCCTGCACCAAGCACTTATTTCCTGGCAGCACCCTTAGAGGGAAAAATTAGCACTTTTTTCTCAAAATTGGCACATTATAACCCAGGACAAGTGGGTTCTAAATATCGTGTCACAAGGCTACAAGTTCCAGTTCCATACCCTGCCAAAGGCAAACGGCTGGCCAGATCTGCCAAAACATCAATGGGCAGAGGCACAAAAACAAGTCTCATCCCTCATGGACATGAGGGCCATTCAACAAGTGCCAGAGCAAGAGCAGGGACAATGATTTTAATCAAGACTGTTCTCGGTACCCAGAAAGGACAAGGCCTGGAGGCCAATACTGGACCTATCGATTCTAAATACATTCCTGGGTATACCAAAATTCAAAATGTTAACTTTGCAGCAGCTTCTGCCCATGCTGGGCAAGAACTCTTGGCTTGTAACTTTAGACCTAAAAGAGGCATACCTGCATGTCCCAATCAGACAAATATGCAGAAGATACCACAGATTCAAGGCTGGCTCAATGCATTATCAATTCTCTGCACTGCCCTTTGGCTTATCTACTGCACCCAGGGTCTTTACAAAGTTCCTGGCACCAGTAATTGCATTCTGCAGACAAAGAGGAATACAAATATATCCTTTCTTGGACGACTGTCTAATTCAAGCAGAGAACAAGGACATCCTTCTACAGCATCTGGCATTTGTGAAAAAACTTCTAACATGCCTAGGGTACACAGTCAATGAAAAGAAATCAAAACTAGTACCTTCTCAAGAGATAATATTCCTGGGTGCAAGCTTAAATACAACTGCCCAGATGGCTTATCTCATGCCAGACAAACAAAGGCAACTGACTACCTATTTCAAAATGTTAGCAACAAAGGTCCAGTTATCTGCAAGAAAAATTCTGCAGGCTTTGGGCTTCATGGCATCCTGCATCTTACTAATTCCTTATGCAAGACTGCATATGAGGAAACTTCAGTGGTACCTAAAAAGTGTTTGGACTCAACATTGCCACAGCCTGGAAACTACAATTACTCTCCATTCCCTGCTTGCTACAGGAGTTTCGATGGTGGGCAAAGGCTTGTCACCAAAACAAGGGACAGCCATTCACATTACCCCCAGCCAGGCAGTCACTAACAACGGATGCGTCAGATTATGCCTGGGGGGCCCACATGGCAGGAAGATGCATTCAGGGAACATGGACCTCAAACCAAATGCATCTACATTTCAATCTAAAAGAGATGCTAGCTGTTCAAAATGCCCTGACAGCCTTCAAGGACCTACTTCATCCAGGACAACTACTGATAAAGACAGACAACACCATGGTCATGTGGTATATAAACAAACAGGGGGGCACACATTCTTACCCCCTTTGCAGACTAGCCATGACTTTGTGGGACACAGCATTGACTTACCAAGTACATCTGCAGGCACAATTCCTGCCAGGAAGGAAAAATACTCTGGCAGACAAAATAAGCAGAAACCTCATGGATCCCCACGAGTGGCAGCTGGATCCACAAGTCTTCAGCATGATAATAAGGAAATGAGGATGCCCGAACATAGATCTGTTTACCTCCCGTCACAACTATCAACTAAAGACATTCTGCACAAGGATTTATCACAGACAAGCATGGAAAGTGGACGCCCTATCCTTCAGCTGGAAAAATCTATCAGTATATGCCTTTTCCCCCTCTGCCTCTCCTCCCCAAGGTACTCCTAAAGGTCAGACAGGAGAAGCCAAAGATGATACTGATTGCACCAGACTGGCCCCACCAGCACTGGTACCCAATATTAAGGAGCTTGTCTCAATGCCCAGCTTGGACCCTACCTCAAGTACCGCATCTACTGTCCCAGCAAAACAGTCAGATCCTACACAGCCAGCTCAGGACTTTAAACCTGGCAGCATGACAGATAATGTAGTCATACAAAACACACCTCTCAGCAAAGCTGTGATGGATGTCATTTTGGAAGCCAGAAGGCCTAGTACTAGAAAATCTTATGCTGGAAAATGGAAGAGATTCTGTGCTTGGAACTAGGCACAAGGAACAGATACAGCTGTGCCAAATATTCCTCAGATTTTACAATACTTAACAGAGATGCTGGACAAAGGCCTATCTTTCTCATCTATTAAAATTCATGCCTCTGCCATTTTGGCTCATTACAATGCAGAGCCACCAATCTTTTCTCATCCCTTATTAAAACAGTACCTCAGAGGAGCCAAAAATTTAAGGCCTCCAAGGAGATCACCAATGCCTGCATGGGACCTCAACTATGTCTTGGAAAAACTCACCCTGCCTCCTTTTGAGCCAGCTGCTACTGCCGATATAAAGTTTTTATCTTGGAAAACAGCTCTGCTCTTAGCAATAACTTCTGCAAGACGAGTTTCAGAGCTGCAGGTACTCATGGCTGTGGAACCTTTTATCATTTTTTATCCGGACAGGGTCTCCCTGAGGACAAACCCAACATTTATGCCTAAAGTGGTGTCCAGTGTGGCTCTTAACCAAACAATTCATCTGCCAACTTTTTATTCAAATCCACAGAACAAGGGGTAGAGAATTCTGCACTCTTTGGACGTTCACAGACAGCTTAGATTCTACTTGGACAGAACCAAAGTTTTCAGAAAGACAGAGCAATTACTAGTGGCATATGCTGTAGGATCACAAGGAAAGGCTATCTCAAAGCAGACTATTTCAAAGTGGATAGGCCACTGCATTTGTTTCTGCTACTTATACCATGGCAAGCCAGTGCCTAAGGGCATTAGGCCACATTCCACCAGAGCTGCAGCCACTTCAGCAGCCTTTCTCAGGGGAGTACCAACCAAGGACATTTTAGAGGCAGCTACTTGGAGTTCAGTGCACACCTTTACAAAGCACTATCATCTGCCACTCTACTCTAAATCCAGGGCAGGCTTTGCCACTGCAGTTCTGCAGGGTCTCATAGCTGCTCCTAATGCTGTTTTAGCTCCAGCCTCCCAACCATAGCTTTGGGAATCTACCCAAATGTAATGACTGCAACAGTGAAACACGAAGAACGTAGTACAGTTATGTACACTTACCATAAATATAGATGTTCGAGTGTATTCACTGTTGCAGTCCAGGTTACCCACCTGCCATCCCCCCTTTTCTTCTGATGGAACCTATCTTTTCTTCTCTAATTTATACAACCTATGTGGTGTATTTGATTGTGGATGAAGGTGAAGTTTATATTGCTGCATGTTATTTTATATATAGATATAAATTATTTACTACCCTTTTAGGGGGCACCTGACATCTGGGGCAAGAAAAACTAAAGAAAATGGCATTGACTGTTTCTTTTATACCCCTGACGACCTGACGTCAGGGAAGGGGCGACGACAGCTGATGCAGGACCCAAGACTTTGGAATTCAGGCCGACTGAGGGCAACCTGCCGGCAGGATTACCCAAATGTAATGACTGCAACAGTGAATACACTCGAACATCTACATTTATGGTAAGTGTACACAACTGTACTTTTTGGCTCTGTATGTTGAATGTGGATTTGTCAGTGGAGTTTTTGGTAGGGGAAAAAACATTAGTTTGGTTTTATTTGCATTTAGTGCCAGATGTTTAGACTGCATCCAGTTTTCTGTTTTGGAGAAGGCTAGTTGGGTTTTTGCTAGGAGCTCGGAGGGGGAGAAGGCTGGCTGAGAAGATGATTGTTGAGTCATCTGCATATTGGATGATAAATGAGTCTGGGATGGATTGATGAAAGTTGTTAATGAATAGGTTGAAGAGAAGAGTGCCAAGAACAGAACCTTGTGGGACACCTGTGGGTGTAGGAAGGAAGGGGGAGATTGAAGTTTTCCATTGGACAGCTTGTTGGTGGTTGGACAAGTAGCTGGAAAACCAGGCGATGGTGGTGGGAGAGAGGTGTAGGGTGGAGAGTTGGGATATAAGTAGGGTGTGTGAGATGGTGTCAAAGGCCTTTGACAGATCTAGGAATAGTGTGGATAAGAACTTGCCTGAGTCACGTTCGAGGTTTATGGTTTCAAGAAAGGAAAGAAGGGCAGTCATGGTGCTGTGGCCAGGCCAGAAGCCGTGTTGGGTAGGTGAGAAGAGATTGTTTAGTGTTAGGTGTGCCATGAGTTGTGCTTGTATTGCTTTCTCTAGTATTTTAGAAAGAGGGGAAAGCATGGCAGTAGGCCTGAAGTTGGTGGTATCAGTATTTTTGCCACCTTTGTGGAGGGGGATAATGTAAGCATGGAGCCAGTTAGAAGGGACATATGATTCTTATATGGATCTATTTATAAGAATAGAGATGGGATAGGCAATGCTGTCTGCAGATTGTTTGAGGAAGGTGGGTGGCTGGTTGTCTGATGCATTGAGACAGGGTTTGAGTTTGAGGAGAAGTCTTTTTATAGTGCTTGTGGGGATGGGCTTGAGGCAGAAGGATGTGGAGGAAGGTTGATGATTGGGGTGGTGGTTGGGGCAGGAGCAGGTGGTGGCAGAGGAGGGGGTGGGGAGGAGGCTGATAGTTTAGCTATGCAGTCTATGAAGAATGAGTTGAACTGGCTGGCTGTTTCAAAGTTAGAGAGGTTGGGGTCTGGGCAGGGGTTTTCTTTGTTGCCAGGATGCAGCATGGATGAGATGGAATCCCAGAATTTTTTTTATTTGTTGAGTGCAAGGACTAGAGTTTGGAGTATTGGGCTTTGTGGTCTTTAATTATTAGTTTTTTTGTGGAGTTTCATAGTTGTTTATACTCTAGGAGGGTGTTAGGGTTTTTATGTTTTTGATATTATTTCCATTTTTTTAACCCTTCGGTGCAAGGCTAGTTTAGTATCTTTTGATAATCATGGGCGGGGATTGGTTTTGATGCGTTTGGTTCGGGGGGGGGTTCCTGATTGAGAAGGGTTAGGAATGAGTGGTTAAAGTAGGAAACGGCATCATTTAGAGGAAGGGTTTTTAGAGGGGACCAGTCAGCAAGCATTCGGAGAAAGTTAGAGGGTTGAAAGAGGAGAGGTTGTGGGTTTGGATGTAGTGGTGTTTATGCAGTGGAGATGGGAGACGGTTGGCAAAGGCTGGTAGGTGATCGCTGAGAGGATCAGGTAATGTTCCGGCTTTGGTGATAAGATTTGGGTGAGATGTTAGGATCCAGTCAATGATGATACCAGAGGTACCATCTTTATTTGGTCTGGTTGGAGATTGTATTAGTTGGGAGAAGTTGTACAGGTTGATTGTGTGGGACTGGGCTTCAGAGTTATTAGTATTCCAGTTGATGTTGGTATCACCAAGTGTATAGGTTTCATTTTTTATACTGGAGGAGAACCAGGACAGGATGTTTTCAAGAATTTTGATATGATCACCCAGGGGAATATAGTGGGCAGAGATACATATGGACTTGTGGTTGTTTATTTTTAGTAAACCAATTATAATTTTAGCGTTGGCAAAAGTTGGTATTTTATTGGAGTAGGGAGTTATGGTATAAGAAGTGGGGTAGATTATTGCTACTCCACCTCCTTTTTTGTGGGCTCTGTCGTTGCGAATGATTTGGAAACCTGGTTGTAGGATTTTGCTATCTTTTATATAGGTTTTCAGCCAGGTTTCAGAAATGGCAGTAATGTTGGGGTGGTTATGGGAGAGCCAGGCATGGAGATTAGGGATTTTGTTTTTAGGCTTTGTGCATTAAGTGTTGTAAGGCGAATGGACTTTGTGTTTGTGGGTTGAGTGGAGGGTTTAGTGAGCTTGATGTTAGGGATGGGTCCGGGGTTGGGGTGGATGTTGCCGGCTAGTGAGAGAGATTTTGTGTGTTTGTGCTTTCTCACATTCTTTGTGTGTGTGTGTGTGTGTGTGTGTGTGTGTGTGTGTGTGTGTGTGTGTGTGTTTCTACACAGGGGATTGCACAGCCTTAAGAGTTTCAATTTGTTATTTATGCATACAGACACACTCGCACATATACACACATAAAGGTATGCATATGAGCTATGTGAAGCATAGAAAAGTGATAACATTTACTACCTTCACATATTCCCCTGTACCTATTTTTCTCTGTGTATTTTATTAGTGTTTATTTTTGGGAAATAGTAGAAGATGGTTAGTGGCATCACTTAGTGTTATGACAACAGGCTGCTGTGTTTAATTCTGTCTTAGATGAGTATACTGGGACTAGGGGTACATCTGAAATTAATGGTAATAAGTAACCATTTTTATAGAATACATCCGTATCCCCATCATGTTCAACATGAAAAGAATGCAAAATCCCGGTGTGTAGTGATTAGTGCTATATGGTACCAATGTCCATCTCTGAATACCTCCTTTATATTTTTGTTGTTTAATAAATGGGTTTCTTTGTATAGGATGTTGGATTATTTGAGGTAAATACACATACTGTATATGTGTATATATGTTTACTGTTGTCTTTTCTTTTTCACAGTAGATATTTTGATATTGTTTGTGGTAGCTTTATGCATTTTTTTTCTGCATGTGTTCTGTATTTTTCATTTTAACTGGGTTGAGAGTGTGTTTCATGCATTTATGTGTTTGTTTTTTTTTTGTTTTTCTTAGTTTTGTTGGTCATATACAGTGATGGTGTAATCTAGGGCTGATTAAGTTCTTTGTTTCTTTGTCAGAGATGTGCAGTATTTTACTGCTCTTAACATTTTAAGCTTTCAGCAGTTGATTTAGGATTTAGAGATATACACTTGTATTTATTTGTGTATGTGTTTATGTAAGGTTTAGTTATTCATATTTAAGATCTTCTATGGTAGTGTCTCGCAATGCGTGAACAGAAAAGGTCGATATGTACAGGTATGCAAGCACTGCTGCTCATGATATTCATAATATCTAGTATTGTAAACTTTCAGATGCCATGTAGTTAGCAATATTTCTCTTTTGGGAAGACTGATATTTTTTATTATGCCACAGAAATAGACTTATGGAAAAATGTGTGTAAGCAATTTCCCTTATTTCGTTATGTATAAAACAGCTTAATATGAATGAAAACTTCCTTTACTGTAATTTAATAGATAAAAAAGTGTTTGTGTTTAATTTTTATTGTTTTAGTTCCTTTAGTTTTAAGTAATGCATTTTTTGTTTATGTTTTCACGTGTTTGCTAAAAATTAGGAGAACTGGTAGTTTTGATTTTGCTTGTTATTTATAGCAATTGTGCAGGGCATTTATAAATAAAACTTTGTTCATGTTGAAGGTAGAATCTTAGTGTAGTGAGCCGTCGTGCTTATGAGACTTCTTGCTCACTTTTGCATTAAAGTTGATTACGTGTTTTAAAAAAATAAAAAAAACTTTCTTCCTGTTTAACAAAAATTAAAATGTGTGTGTACATATGGGGGAGAACACTGATTCTTGTAGTTGTACTTGACTAGTCACCACCCCTCCAAGATCCAAGCATACAACTAGCAGGCACTAGTTTTTTGACCTCCACATAAGAAATATTCTCCAAAAATGCCATCTTGTTTTATGCCTTCCTAACAACCTCTCTTTCTCTTCAATATCCAAATAATTATTTCATACACCTTTCTCAAGATCCACCTTGCTATTGTAACAGTGAGATCTTTTTCCTAAATTTGACTGCCAATTAGTTCCCATGACCAGACTCCTTTATACCAAGTGATCAGTCTTTCATCAGCACTATTAATAAAGTTCCCCAAAATGAGATGTTGACTGATAGATGAAAGGTGCCTTTGGATAATTACAAATCTGAAATATCTAGATACGTTTAGGGAAAATTTGGCATAAAATGGAAAGTTTTCCAATTATATTATAACCTTTAACAGACTAAAAAAACAAAAAAGACCCAAGCAGCTCAAAGTTACTCCACTTTAATGTCACGACACAAGGATGATGAAACAAATAATCCCACACACTTAGCGCTTTCACCAATATGCAGTGGCTTCTTCAGGGTTGAATGGGAACACATGTCTCATCCATTTAAAAAGCTTGACATCATCAAAATTTAACCTATTGTATGCTAAAAACAATTAATGATATAATGCCACACCTATAAACTTTCTATACACAAAAAATCTTATAAAAACAAAACTTTTAAGAGGTAATAGTAATAATGTTTGACTTTAAAAACTGTATTAATTTTCTTCAATTTTATTTTCAAAATTTATGATAAAATCAGTGTTATTAAATACATGAATTTAAAAAGGCAACATTACTATAACTTAATCCATGTGAATACGCTAACACTTGGGTAAATGATTTAATGTTACTATTGACAAAATAAATATATTTGGGTCAGAAGTCACAAAATTGTTGCTCTTGTTTTCAGTATTGGCAATATGGGAATATTTTCATTAAGTCCTGGTGGACATGAAGCATTAAGTCTAAGTCACCATTTAATTTCTAAATTTTCTACTTTTAACTTAGAATCACCACCTCTCTCACTTGGAAGTACCCTGCCTATAACAAAAAAAATAATTTTTTTGAAATTTGAGCATAAAGTACTGTGTATGTAAAGTGCATCCTGCTGGTTTTTGATTCTAATTGCTCTCACATGTTCGGCAATCCTGTCCTTTAGTTTCTGTGTGGTCATTCACACGTAGTAACTTTTGCAGCTTATACATGTTGCCACATATATTAGCATTGTAGTGTTACAACTGCATCTACCAGGACAGGATAAAGTTCTGTCATATCCCATAACAGAAATGTAGGGTCCATCATTGATAAATTTGAAAAATTTGCATGCACCACATGTATACATTAAAGACACCTGTTTTTTTCTTTTTGGATGCTTCCAAAATATTCTTTAGGTGTTTGCCTCTGCTATAAATAATTGTAGGTTTGGATCCCAAAACCATTTTACTTTGTTCATTCAGACCTATCCTCCAAGCATTGTTAATAATTGTATGCAATAACGGGGCAACATGGTTATATCTCAAAACCATTGTAACACCGTGATCCGTAATTTTTACAGTAGAAAATGCATTACTATATTGGGTCCCAGAACACAAGATAGGTTGAAAAATGTGTCTCTCTTGGAAATTATTTCATTTCTCACTTTCAACACCAACTTTAGGGGATAGCCTCTATCTAAAAACATTCCCACCAACTTAAAAAGTTCTTTTTTGAAAGTATTGTTGCCACTTGCCAATCTTGACAGCCTAACCATCTGGCCCTTGATTATTCCTTTCCTCTGATGATACGGATGGCAACTATTGTAATGTAGGAATGTATTGGAAAATGTTTTTTTCCTTATATATGCTGCTGCTTAATGTACCGGCATCATTTTTCAAATGAATATCCAGATAGTCTATTTCACTCTCATGCTATGTACTAGTGAACGTTAAAAATGAGGTTGTGCTATTTAAATATTCCACAAACCTATTTGCTTCATAACCATCTCCATCTCACAAAATCAAAATATCATCCAAAAATCTAGAGTAAAGTAAGATCTTGGATGTATATTGGGACTGAAAAACATAAGTTACCTCCCAGTGCAACAATACTAAATTAGCGAATATAGGGGCACATATAGCTCCCATCGCTACAACTGAGGTTTGGTGGTAAGTCTCACCTTCAAAACTAAGACAATTTTTAAGTAAGACCAATTCCATTAGGTCCACCAACACATTTATTCTTGTTTTGTCAACTCCATGTTCTCTCAACAGACTTTCATGAAAGAAAGCTAATCCCTCTTTCTGTGGTATTACAGAAAATAAATTAATGACATCTATAGTGAGAAATGAAAAAGTACCAGTGGCCCTACAATCCCCGAGTCTCTCTAAACAATGCCATGAATCTTTAGGAATGTGTGGTATATCCTCTAGTAGTTTCTTAGTCTTTTGATCCACAAATGCTGCTAGAGGCTCGTTTTTCGGACCTCTTGCTGCCACAATCGGTCTAAATGGTGGATTATTTAAGCATTTGTGGATCTTGGGTATACCAAAGATCACAGACGCAATGGGATGTTGGACCGAAAGGTATTTAAATTCCTCTTCATTAATAGCCCCTTGAAATAATGCATCCAACAGATAAAAAATCAATCTTAACGTATGCTACATTGATTTTGTTTTTTGCCACCCGGCTGTAAATTAGACTATCACTCAAAATCTCATGCATTTTAAATACATAATCCTAGTGTGACATAACCACAATCCCCCCCAGCCTTGTCCGGCTTCATAATACGTATATTGTTATAATGTGCCAGGTCATATAAAATCTTTCTCTCATCCTTACTTAGGTTGTCATTTACTTTCCTAGGGTTTTTAAATATTTTCTTTATTTCATTCACACATTTTTTCAAACAATGCTACATCCACATTGTTAGGTGGTATAAATAAACTTTTTCTCTGTAACCCAGTGTTGACTGTATTGTTGCTTTGACCAGAAAAAAACAAGTTGTCTTGTGAATAATTTCAAATTAATAAAAACATCTGCCACATCTAGCTTAATTAGGTACAAAGGTAATGCCTTTACTAAACAAACTGTGGTGATGTTCATTCAAACTCAAAACACTGTAATTGTAAATAGTAAAGTTGTCTTTACTAAACCATTCACAAGTTGCTGTGTTTGCTGTGTTTTCAAATGAAGTGTCGTTACTTGATATAACGGAACCACTGTCATTATTACATGCAAACGTATCAAAAAACAATGCATTTAACTAATTTTCCCCCCTCGACGCCTGTTGTGGTTGAAATTGTTGTTGTAATGTGTCCTGTTGTAATGGGTGCCCGTGTTTTGCTGGAATATTATATTATAACCTTGCCTTTCTACAACTGAGTTCATAATGTAAGCTCATTTTAAGAGCTAACAAAAACTGGTCGATATCACTTCATCGAAGTTTACTTACTTTGAATGGCTGTTAGTGTTGTGCAAAGGATTATGGGTATGAGCTGTTAAGGAGCTGCTTTCTGTGATACAAGGGTTGATTCCTTCTGTCTTTATTTGCCTACTGTGTGACCTTGACCATGTCACTTAGCCGAACAGTGCATTGGGACGATTGGGAAATTAGGTTATACTTCTCAGTGGTCTCCTGCACCACATGCCTAGTGACTACCTTAGAGCATTCATACCATATTTAGAGAGGATTTTTTCCCAAAATATTAAATAATATTTGTATCCAATCAGCTCTACTTTTTATCTTTACAAATCTGAAGCACATGTTCACCAGATCTAGTTTCTCTTACTTCTTGACCTTTTCCCATTTAAGTAGATATGTGGGTCGTACTAAATGTAGTTATCAGTATGTCAATACTACCCTTGTATTTACAGCTAATAGTGCAGTAGCACATGTTCAGTAACACTGTATTATTACATAATTATGAACACTCATGTTACATGAAATTGTTAGATAATTATTAAATTTTCCACTCCTCAATTAAAATATGCATTCCTCACTGATTTTTCATCAGGGTTTGTGAAATGGATGTAATATTGTGCTGCGGTTTAGAATTAGTAGACAAAAATCTGCTCAGCTGTGGAGAAAGGCTGACTAACACGTTTGGGATCTTTGTAGATCTGAAAAAGGCCTCTCATAATTGAAAGGCTAAAACATCTATGATTCATTGGTGACTCTGTGATCACAATCACTCACAACAAATCTTCATTACTCAAAATATTAACCTTTCAGAGTATTAACCTTCATTCAGACTCTAGTGCTTTAACTTCTGGAGTAATTTAAGGCTGTGCTGTAGGCCCCATTCTTTTAACCCTCTGTCAGTAATAACCCTTTACACAGATAAATTATTTAATGCCCGAGCTCTGTCATTTCATCTGTTGAGAAACATTTAAACAAAAACTTAAAGCATCTGTGTTATTAATTTTCTTCAAACCGATTTAGATTGTACATCACAAAGGGGACACCATTGCTTTTTCAGAAAAAAACTGTAGTAACACTCACTGTATCTGACTTTGATGCACACAAGATAGAGTATGTACAACAATTTCAATGCCTTAGTCACCATTTGGGGCCCTGTCTCATATTTAAAGCCGTACAGGCCATGTCAGTATCATAGTTGCCAAACAAATGAAAGTCTGTTACACTGTGTGAACTGTGTGAATGAAACCCCCTGAAAGCACAATGCACTTACCAAAGACATTCTTATTACCAGACGTGGATATCACCTACGTTTCATCTCCTTAAGCTCTAGCCAGAAGAGAAGGACTCTTTGTACCACTTTGAATGCAGTGAAATATCTCATGATTAAATGGGTAAACAGAGCACAAAATATCACAGGTGGATATATAGAGTATGAATGAACTGTTAGAGTGATCTTAAGGCTAGTGAAATATTCGCTGTTATTACAATTTATCTAGTTAGTTGGATAGAATAGGCTGGAGAGATGATCAGTAAAAGCTGGTAAATCTTTGGAGAAATTTTTGAGGTATGCATTGCAGGTTCAGCCACTAATTTAAGGGTAAATAAGTATGGACAAAGTTAAGGATGTGTAATGTCATAAATGCCCAAGGAAACTGGGTGGTAAAGAGTAATCACTATGGAGTTTTATATTTTGTTAAATTTGAAAAAAAATATGCAAGAATATGGTAGGATAAAATATGGATTAATTGATCTTGGTGAAGGTACGTGAGGGGATTTTAATCCAGAGTGATTTTAATTAACACACGATTGTTTGTAGCTAGAGATTAACACATGAATTACTTATACATGAATATGTGTATAATTTGAAAGAGAATGATAGACAATGACAATGTGAATGATGTCTGGACAGAATTAACAACAACAAAACCAGAGAGTCAAGAAAGGAAGGAAAGTGATTGTTTCTGGTTGTTTGAATGCTTGAACAGGTACCTACCATAGTTGTGTAGCTTGGTTGAAGCATAAGATAGATACTGAACTATAAACATCACAAAAAGCTAATAAACTGAGAGTAAAGTTGTTAAGATGAGTGTCTCTGTGTGACCTGGGTTTCTCAATTGTGAAAGACCGGATTAATAGCGGTTATACCTTCTGTATGGATAAAGGAAAATGTGTTATAAATTATGTTCTAGTGCCACAAGATCTTGTAAACAAATATTTAGGCTAGTAGGACAGACACTTATCATAATTTTTGTGTCTGTGAGCAGGTGAAACATCTGGGTTAAGCAGTTTGAAAAAAATATAGTCTGGAAGTAGCACGTAAACAAATGCAAACAGAACTTGGTTCAGAAGTGATAAGCTGGATTTAGGACAAACAAAAACAGCTTCAGGTTATAAAAGAAGAAAGGAAGTTGGTAATTGAATTAGTGAGCTTCTGTCCATCAATAAGAAATGTAGAGAAAGAGGCTGTGGTAAAGCTGATGGAGGAAGGTTTAACGAACAGTGTGATTTAATGAAAAACAAAATCAGTACAGAACAGCTTTGAAAACTGGTACAAGTATAGGAATAAGGAGATATATAATTACCATTACCTCAAATTTCCTGAAACCTTTAATAATACAGTAGCCTTTATATAACACAAATCCCCTCCGAAGAAAAATTGATGACTACATTATGGCTAAGTCATAAAATAAAGCCTGTGATGTCAGGATAGCAGTGAAAATATATGTAGTATTTTTATCAGATCTTGTGCTCATGAAACTGAAATCTGTATGCAGTTGTGGTACTTGCAAAAAACATTAGCTAAAATGAAGAGCTAATTTGTCAGCAAAATAGAAGTAATACATTATATGGCCTAAAACACTGGAGAGTAGCATAGCTTGCTACATAATTTGAGTGACATTACTTTTGAAAGGAAAACTTTCAGTCCTACTAACCTGAACCTTAGTTATAAGCTGCATCAGTGCAGTTACAGCTATTTTATTTTTCTGGGAGGGGTATAGGATGGATGGTGGTAGTATAATCGCCAATAAGTAGTAATAGCATGAGTAAGAGGGTAGCCCAGTATACTCTTTGCACTCAGAGGAGTATGAGTTTGTCCTCATCAACACTCAGAAATGTTATGATCTTGCTAGTTGATGTTTGTAGCTGTCTGAGATAATGCATACAGAACAGATGATTTAAAATTAAGCATTAATTTATTAAGTGTGTGAGAGCAATATGTTTTGTTAATTGTGAGGTGGCATGTAGGGCAACAGTAAGAAGTTGTGAGCAAAGTGTTGGGTTCTGCCTGCATCTCTGAGATGGGGGTGATACTTGTACAGACCGTAGGTAATTCCTGCACATTTGCATTCACAGATGCTGACATTGCTGGGTATTGTTTCTCCATGTGAGATGGAGGGGAGTTAGAAATGGCATGCATGCAACGTAATGCTTTAGCTGTAGTAGTTCAGTACACAATGACTGCCGTCTTCTGAGCTGCACAAACTGTTATAACATCATGAGGCAAGTCAGACATCTGGTCAATGAATGTAGGCAGTGCTTTTGAGATGTGGTAGATATTATCCAGTGGAATGTACTCTGGAGAAAGCAGCTAAAAGTCGTATGCTGCATTAAAAATAAAATGTGCTGATGTTTTCATTTTGAGTGTGATATCCTTTTTATAATCTGCTGCACCTTCCTTTATTAGTCTTGTCTTTTCAAACATGCTGACTGCAAAAATGTCAGTGGAATGCGATACCTATGCATCTGAGCTAAGTCTGCTGCACAATGAACTTCCTTTTGTACCTTTAATATAAATACTGCTGAGGCCTTTAGGCTTACCTTCAGTGTATTATTATGTGAAATGTTGAGGGTGCACCTTCTCCCAGTCTGTACAGATGTGCCTTGCACCACTCTGATAAGGGACATGTATATTCTGTGGAAGAGCATTATCGAAAAAT